>NC_046658.1:147715495-147759714 GCF_010883055.1 Belonocnema kinseyi
ACACTACATTACAAGAACCTACACTGTGAGAGTGCTTGCGATTGGCTAAGAAAAGTATTTGTAAAATTCCGGTTTATATTTGATCCACCCTCGTAAATATGGAATGATTTGTTTGAAAATTCCCGTATTTTGTTAAAAATTTTTGTTTTTTGTTAGAAATATAAAAATTCACCTGTGAAAATTCATCTATTTGATTGAGAATTCAACTATTCTGTTGTAAGTTCCTTTGTAGTTGGTCAAAAACTAATTTCTTAGCGACCATTGCGCGATAATGAAAGTGCCTGCACATCCCTATATTATGCATATGTTGCTGGAGGTTTTCAAAATTTTGTTTTTATAAAATAAATATTGAATATTTGGCAAAATTGTCGGCAGATATGAAGATCCGATCCATCCATAAAACTGAACATAATTCATTCAATCCCACATTTCTTAAACCATATATTATTTTAAAGTTATTATTTTATTCAATATAAACATTAACATTAAGTATTATTCCTGTGAAGCATGGAATTTGTTATGAAATTTCATTGCTGATAAAAAATGCGGTAGCAACTTATTAAGATCTTGTATTCTAAAATTAATTCCTAACCTCAAAATGAAAGTCACTAAAATCCAAGCAAGCGCAGATCAAGGCAGCTCCGTTGGGATCATTAACTTTAAGAAAACATGTGTGACGTGCCATTACTGTCTAACTCACGGATCCCTCTGTCCAAAGATATTTTTTCTCTGTCGCACGCGTGTAGCTATCAAAGAACGAGCAATCGTGACAATTTTTTCGATATTTTACAATGCTGTATAATTCACTGACGCCTCGTGTCGCACGCATGTGGCAAAGAAATCGAGTATTGCGACAATCAAAATCGACAATATCGTTTAGAGATTTTATATTAAAGATTTTTCCGCTCTCTCAACGTTTAAACTTTCTGATTTGCTAGTTCAGCTTCTCTACTGATCTTTAATTAGGCTTTCCTTTAGAACTCCAACAAAACAATTCATGCTGAGCCTCTCTAAGCCGGTAACGAATTCTTTAACCGTTTCTCCGTCCCTCTGCACTCTTTGAAAAACACGTGTCTGCAGACGATTTCATTCATTATAGGTACACAAGGTGCTTCAAAGGCTGTAATTACGGCTTCATGAATCCCTTCTTTTTTCTCTTAAAATTAAAACGTATCGTAGAGCTATTGTGCTTTATCCCCTATAGTATAGAGAAGGAGTGCGATTTTTGCTTTATCTATCTTTAGAGAACTGTAAGTAGCTTCCATGTAGATTCGAAATTTCTTCTTCCACTTTTTTTTCAGATAAATATCCTTCAAGCAATAGTGGTGGAGGTGATCTCAGATTCAACACAACAGGAACAAACTATAATTGTTGACTAAGTTGACTTAGTTGTTGCAGACGAAAGTCTAAAACAGCTAGTCAAAGCTGGTTCTAAGAGTTGATGAGAGGTTCTGAATGCAATACCAATCATTACCTTCTCGTGTCTGAATTTAATTTATTATGATAGCCAACATTTTTTCACAAATTTCCAAACTACGCATGTAATTTTACCCTCCGCCGTGAACAAAAGAATTTCCTTAAAAAAAACAAATTGTTCTTCAAAGCTTTCTTCTATTGTAGTACTAGCAACGTAGATCCCTGTGTCACTATTTACCAACGAAAAACGCGACAAAGCTTAAGCATGTCCAACGGAAGGCATCTTTTATAGATTATCTTATCAGCATAATCAGTTAATAATATTTCCCATTTCTGCAATGTAGCAGCAGACAAACTCCTTCTTTCAGACAATACTAGCTTTGAAATCCTTAATTGTGTGTTATTGTAATTAATTTGCTACTAAATTCTGCGGTGAGACTCTCATCCAAAACTGAAATCAATTTAGATTAGGTAAACGTACATGGTCAATTTTCAATTGCAAAGTGGAAAGTAAAAATAATATTCTTATCTTCAAACATAGTTTAGTCCAATTTAGAAAAAACTTGTACAATCTAAGCTTAATATAATTCACTCATCTGCATATGGCTACCTGTAAAATATCGCTAGGTGCATTCAGATAATAAAATATTAAAAACCTTATATATAAAGAAAGGTTGAAGTGTGCATTTGTTTAGAAAAATGTTTACAAACCATGATAATTATGTTGTTGAATGGAAATCTATTATTTAAGGATATTATTTTAAAAAAATGTAATGAGATGCACAACATACCATTCTCTTAATTTCGAACTTCCATATAATTGCATTTTTTAAACAATTGATTCTGATCAACTATATTTGCAAAAACTAATTCTAAGTTACTAATCCTACGTTTAGATACTGTAACTAAGTCGGTTCAAATGTTGAACTTATTGTATTGCTATATTCTTCAAAATATTTAATTTTAAAGCCCAAGTTTTTTAGGAGCAAACTCGTCGTTTGAAAATATTTCGCTCAACGCTTTGCCAAATTTTTTAGATGGTCCCTAAAGTTTGTGTGATCAAAATAATCAGAACTATATAATTCCCTTTGTATCTGCACCAAGGACACGCATAAGCGTCTTATTGAAAAATACATTTTTCAGTAGAATGTAGAAAAGACAGTAAAAAGAGCATGTAGAATATTTTCTAGTCTCATAAAATAAAGTTAAAAAAAATTGATAAAAAAAACTGTTAATTAATTAACACTACCGTTTTGAATTCTCATTATTATTACAACTGGATACCTAGATGATTCACATTTTCACTACTATTTTCAAAATTTGACAGAAATTTCCTTGTTTTGGCGATATACCTGATGACATTTCTGAGAAAAGGCCAAATATGTTGAAGAATTGGGTACGTTAAAAATGCATTAAAAATAATAAAAGTTGATCAAATTATATGGCAATTTTTGATTGTCAAAATTGTAGAGATTTTAAGTAACTTCTACCCAAATAAAACGTTCACAATCGAATACTTCATAATAAATAAGAAATTTTTTACATGCTGAATATATTTTATCTCACTTTAAGAGGATAATATGACCTTCAAAAACTGATTTAAATACACTGAAAACTCCAGATTCTTCAATAATTCTCCCTAAGGGACATTATTTTTTTCGGAATCTCGGAGAATTTCCAAATTTTTTGGTGTTCAAACAGCGAAGTTTATATTGCGCTTTGGGAACTTAAAAATTCAGCAGAAAGAGATCAAACTTGAATTTTTTGACAACTAAAGTTTCCACTGAAAATAAACTGTAAATCACCGATTGCGATAATTTATTCCTGAAATCGATATAATTAATATACTGAGGTAGAAATTAGATGATATCAACCATGCTAACTGAATGTAAACAACGTTCAAAGCTAAGACCAGAGGACAAAGAATCCTTATTTTTTAATGTAAAGGCAAAGCTAGTTATCCAGATGGGCGAAGCAGGAAGTAACACTTTGTCTAAAGAATGTCAAACCTATGTCATAATTAAGGGCTTATTTAATGCTCATTTAATACGCAAAAGGTAACCTCTATCATAAAAAGCTACTATACCTGAAAGGAGTACACTTTATATGAAGGAGTGGCGTTTGAAAATTGATTTTTGGGGCGTTGAAGAGCCTAAAATGAGCTTTTATTTCGGACGTGCCAAGTTTTAAGATTAGTGCATATTTGTTATTAAGGGCAGTTTTTTATGATAGGGGTTGTTTTTTGAAAAAAGGCGACGGAGGTCATTCAAGAGCTTTAAATGAGTCTTCAGTTTCTGTGAAAGAAAAAATGTGATATAACCAATATTTCTACCATGGTACGACAATGTACAATGCTTGGGCACGGTCCAAAAAAATAAAACACTACTGATGTACTTCATTCCTGTCATTTTCGGGTCCTACGGCAAAACTGAAAAGATTCTTTAATCGAATTTACGGAGTGGAGGATTTCGGTTTACACACGGAACACCCTAAAATGCTTTGCTATTGGGTTTCGGGGACCTACTGGACATTCCGTGTTTTCTTCCTGGGTCAACTCTTCAAAAGCGCCGCTGTACATGTTAAATTTCGCTCGTTTTCCTTTCGAAGTAACATGTAAATATATTGCTCGAAAATACCTTTGAATTTTACGCACGCCTAATATTGCAAAAACGTCACCATTTAAAATTGATAAACAAATTTGTTCTCCGGCAGGCATGGGCATAAGGAAATTATGTGCCTGTTTCATTAGAATTGGTACATTGGGAGGAAAAGTGTATCTTCTGAGTTGAAATATCCGAGTCGGATTGTTGTTGGCAACAACTCGAACTAATCCAAGTTCTTCAGGTGGAAATCCAAGTATAAAAGAAGAAGAAGAATTCTCGGCAGCAGGAGACCTGGACCTTTCACGAAGATGAGGCTCGGCAGTTGAAGGAGAGTGGGCCGTAGGGTGAGGTATGGCAAGAGCAAGAGACATTTGAGGAGAACTTCTGTGAGGAAAAGCACCAAGAGGCCTACAGCGAGAATCACCAGGAATTGGGTCGACATTAGGAAAACATTCGAACCGTGAAATTAATTCTGCAACAAAAACCAAACGATTAAATTTTGCATAGATTACGGGGCAGATGTTGGTGTATCATTGCTTTCTAATGTTGTTCTAATTGTCAAAGCAATTGTAGAAGCGAAAGTACTGGTCAGCACAGTTGTCACCTGCTTACAAAATAGTTATCCAATTCTGCTTGTTATGAAAAAAATGAGGTCATACCTTGCAAAAAAAATCATGGTGGAACTGAAAGACTTACACATTGTTCGCGGAATTCTAAAGAATATAATATTTAAATTAACAATATACGAAAAAAATAGTTTATTATAGTTAATTAAAATTTGCAACATTTAATGTTAAAGAAAATATTGACTCATCATTTGAAAAGTATGTCATGTTTTAACAAAATCTTAAGGTCAGAGATGGCTAAACTAAACGAGATCACTTATGCTACAACTCTCTTAGGTCTTTTTGCTAGGTAAGTAACGAAATTAACATTAACGAAATTACAAGCTCGCTGTCGATGTGGAGAATTCCTGAAAATAAAATCATGAATCTAACGACCAAATTTGAACAACCACTACAAAATATTTCCATTTTACACTTTGAAAAGGGTTGTGAGTTTGATTTTTACCTGATTTAAATATCCTAAATTTTAAACTCTCTGTTTGTCTCATCTTTAACGTATTCTCTTTTAACACATTGTCCTAATCCTACCACCATCTTACGAGTTAGTATTGCACTTTTTCCCTGAGCCGTTTTTCACAAATTCTTTTAAATCATTTCCTACTGCTATTTTGATCTTCCAATAAATGTCTAGATAAAAACCCTTAAATTTGGAAAAAGTATACTTTATAGGTGCTGCAATATCATACTGCTCATTTCAAATACTTCATACGCAATTCTTTTGATCTTCTAGTGCTCTAATGAGCTGACAAAATATATTGTATGATTTTTAATTCCAAAATTTGATATTTAAGATGAAAGCTGCCAAAAAAGCATACCTTTCTTTATTTGCTCATTACACTTTCTCTACACTTTGCTCTTTTCAAAAACAGTTATAAAGTATAGAAGCTCTCCAATGACTAGTAATCAATTAATGAAACCACTATTTCAATCAGTATGTTTTGCACAGCTGCATGTTTAGAAAGTCGCCTTACTACGCGAAATTTAATTCTGAAGAAAAACATACAATAAACTATTTTTAATAACGGACAAAATTTTGTTGCCAGATATTAATTTTTATATAAAAGGAAATGATCTTGCACCAAACACATTCTAATATTCTGATCCATAATGAGAAAGAATTAGTTTTATGCAAAAAATGACTTTTACGGATTTCATCAAATGTTAACGTTTTTAGGTCCCCTGGGTCCTTACAAAAAAAAGTTTTCACGTCACTGTCTGTCTGACGGTCTGTCTGGCGTCGTCGGCATGGTTGTCGTCTTCTGTATACCGGATAACTTTCGAAAGGCTAACCGGATTTGATTGTGATTTCGCACATACTTTAAGGAACCAAATAGAACGATCAAGTTCGTTAGGTAGTCATGTACACCATTTCACAATATGTGAATGAACAATCTCTAGCAGAGATACATTAAAATGTACCTATTATATTGTATGTAAAAGTATTCAGGGCATATTGTTGAAAAGTTCACATTTTTGACGAAGCCGAAAAAGATTCACAAAAAGAGAGTTCACAATCACGAAATTACAGTTGTTTATCCGTTGAATTTAATTTTTCAAGATCTGTAAACAAATGTGGGACAAATGAAAAGACTGAGCGCAATATGCGAGAATTAACAGTTGCGCGCCCCAGGTGCGTGAAAACTTGCGAGCGCAGCTCTTTTAACAAAAGAGAATTCACAATCACAAATATTACAGCGGTGAATGTTTTGAGCTTTAATTTTAATAGGTCCGTGCAGAGATGTATGAAAAGTGAAAGACCGAGCGAGCAACGCGAATTAAATACACAATCGAGCACAAAGCACGAGATAAATACAACATTGACCAAAAAGCGCGAGAACCCTCTGTAGCGCGCTCAGACTTAAAACAAACATAAAAAATGTTTGTAAGTTTAGATGTCGGAGTTGAATCTCCTTTTCTGTTGAAATTATTTGATTCTTGTACCAATAGCATGAGAAAATATTTCACCAAAAGTCATTATTTTGTGAAAGTTGAAGAAACAGTAAAATTTTCGCTATTGTTTTGAATTTTTATTAGTCCAGTAGAAGTCCGATAACTTGCCATCCGATATGTGTACACTCCCGTTAAAGCATCGTCACACGTTCGGCACGCACACTGATTGTGGTTCTCCCACTGCGTGTACCATTTTGCTCATGGTTTGCGCCCATGATTTACGCATGCGCACACCTTACATCGTGCTAATAGAGGGGGCATCCGAAAAGTCAGTAATGCCTGGAATTTTCCGCCCCTACAGCCCCGAAGTTGGAAAGTTATCGGACTTGTACCGTAGTAAAACTATGTACCTTGATGATTTGCATCTTCGCTAGTGTATCCAAAATTTGCCAGAAAGTCCCTTGTTTTAGGCGGCACACCTGATGACATTTCTGACAAAAGTAAAATTATGTTTATTAATTAGTTATGTTTAAAATGCATTAGAATTATTAGTAGAGTAATTCGACTATGCCGTCTTATTTTGTGTAAGGGAGTTGAAAATTTGCACATAAATTGCGAAATTAAAGTTTGGCAAACCACTTTAACAAATATCTCAATTTTTATTGTGAAATATGTAAATGACTTACGTCACTTCAATCCAAATAAAGTAATTGAAAGTGATTACTTGAAACTGACTAAAAATTTATTTACACACACAATCTATGTTATCATACGTTAAAATAAAAATACTTTCAATTCTTTTTTTTCCGTAAAAATGAGCGTTTTTATTCCTGAAAGATATTTTTGTCAAAAATGCAGAAAACTCCCAAACTTTCGAGTTCCAAGGAGAACATGTTATATATTGCTTCGGAAAACTTGAAAATCTGAGAAAGAGCGAACAAAATTAAATTTTTTGAGTTATACAAATTCCATTGAAAAAGAAAAACCATGAAACACTGATTTAGATCATTAATTTCTAAAGAGCACATAATTATTATACTTAGATAGAAATGCAATTATATTACAATAATAATTATTCATATTTAAAGAGTTTAAATAGTATTTTACATTTAAAATTGTGTAATAGATTTTCTATGCACGTTCTTCAAAAAACTGATAATTTATTCTTTACTTACCAATTAAATTTAAAAAAACGTTCAAGGTTAATAATAGAGGAAGACGGGTCCTCATTTTTTTAAAGTAGAGGTAAAGCTGGTTAACGCAGAATTTCGAGAACTGCATTACTAGAGAATAATCTGATGGTTCCTTGATGTATATATATATACTGTCCTTAGATATGTGTGTTTTTCCCCTTCCCGAACACAAATCGCAGATACATATGTATGATTTTCTGGCTTGGTGAAGTAGAAAATAACAAAAATTATTTATTAGAGTTGAAGGTAAACGTATATATTCATAAATTTCAAATAACACAACGCAAATTAAGAAATTCTTAAGTAATTAAATTTGGTCAAAAGTTATAAGTTAACTAATACATCGTCTACTACTTCATAATTTTATTTCGTCTATACGATAGTTGTTGTCTCTTACATTAAAGGTGCCCACTTTGTACTTTAAAGATATTTACATTTGAGATAAGTCGGTTCGATGGAAAAAAACTTTTGTTAAAAATCTAATTAAAACTCATTTCACGAATTTTTTAATTTTTCTAGAGTTTCGAAATCACCTCAAGAATAGTAAAATGCTTATCGCTATATGCTATAAATCATAACGATTAGATCAAAATGATAAGTTAATCTTTCTCGATATCTAATTTAAATATAAAATAAAACTGTGCTGACATTAAAAATGATTTAAGTTTCTGAATATAAAGTTATCCTTAAAAGAATTTGCAAAAAAATTACAACTACAAAAATTTGCAAATATTAAAAATTTTGCAATATTTTTGTACGATATATTCGGGACAGAAAATATATACTCTGTGAAAAGGTATACTCTGTGTAGAAAAATCTCGTATAGAAAAAACGTAACAGTATTAAATTGCGTGTCGTAAATATTTTAGGTAGTAAAGAAATAAAATTATTAAACAAGATTAAATTCTGTGTAAAGAATATTCTGCATAAAAAACTTTATGTGGGAAATATTTTATGTAAAAAATATTTAGTGTGGGAAAAAAGATTATAAGTATGCGTTGTGAACAATATATTTTGCGTAGAATAAATATTTGTAGAAAAAGGTGTTAACAGAAGCAAAAAAGTATATTTTATAGCAAGGCGGTCACAGGACGCAAAAATACCAGAACGCTCTTGATGAAAACGATACTTTTTGTCGTAACCTTATTCAAAACGCGCATGTGAAGCAAATAAAGGATACTTGGTGTTCTTGACAATTTAAAATTTGAGTGGCAGGAAGAAATAGCATACTTAACAGAAGCGGGTTTGGACAACGAAGAAAGGGACCTTAGGTTTAAAAAATTGATTTTCATTTTTCGGATGCTATTGATAGTTTTTGAATCGCTATTTCATATTAAAAAAGAATTAAATTTCTATCAGCGAAATTAAAATTGTTATGAAGCTACAAAGTAAGGCGAAAATCGTCTATTTCGAAACGTGCGGGCGGCCCGAGAAATATGGCCCCACCACTTTCTACAAATCTTTCTGTATGTGTCCATGTGAGTCAAGAGCTCGCCTGACTCGCTAACCGCGGAGGGAGAAATTTCAGTCGTGAGTGGAGGGGCTGGATTCCGGAGCTTGTCCCCCACTCTGTGAGTGCTTGGCTTCGATCGTCTCTCCAATCGCTTTTACTGAAAAATTTCCCTGCTAACCTCAAGGTCCCTTTCTTCGTAGACAGTCAATTTTACCTAAATTTCAAATCTCGACAAAATTCTGTAATAATGTTCTGTAGTTAAAATTAATAACATTTATTGTTCTAATTCAATCATTTTTGTTTGTTTATTTATTAATTTGAAATTGTTATTGTTTTTAATAAAATTTTGTTAAGAAAATCCCTATTTAGCTTAATGAGTAGCACGGTACAGTGAGAATAACGACAAATAAGGGTAGGTAAGAGGCAATGAGAAAAAAATCCAGAAGTCGGTATCTTGTGCGACGACTTGCGCGCATGCGCCAGCGCAAAATCAGCTGGCCCGAAATAATCCCGAAAATTAAAAGGATATGTAGATTCTCCGAAAGATTCTCAAATATGAAATTATCAATGTCAAATTTGAAAAATTAATTTTGTTATTGAAAATGTTGACCATAAATAATAAATAGTAACTGTAGATAAAAAAATAATTCAAAATTTTATTACAATAATTAAAGGATAAATAATTCTAAATGCAAAAAGGCGAATCATCGATGTTGAACGTAAGACAAAAATTTAATTTACCATAAAATTTACTTTCTTCTGATATTGAATTTGAAATCAATTCATTCAATCATGCTCTAAAATTTCTTAAATTTTCAATAACTTCCGAAATAGTCAACATTTTTTAATGTTCTTTTGCTCATTTCGAAGCTTTTTCTTCACCGTACTACAAAAGCTTATGAATATAAATGGCAAAAATTTGCTTTTTAAATTGCAAGAATGTCACGTGGTAACAAAAAAGTTGGAAAAACTGCAATATTCATATTGATAACAAAAATATTTTTGTAAAATATATGAAAGATATGATCATGAAGTTTCTATGTAATTTCTTCAAAATATATATTTATTTAACTTTCATTCTGAATTGCCTGCAAATGAGTTGATTTCAACATTTTCTAACTTTTTTATTTTCTCTTCAGGTTCTCGCAATTCGAAAATAAATTTTTCACAATTCATACTCGTAAACTTTTGTGATACAATGTTTATTTCGTACAAAATTTCGAAAACAATTTGTCTCGGGTATAATTAAAATTGAGAGACTTTTCTAATATTAAAATTAATTATTTTGTATCAAAAATGTGCAATGATTCTTTATATTTTTTAATTGAAATATGATAATTCAATAATAATTCAATTGATGTAATTTAATTAATGTATTATCAATTATTTAAATTTTTAAATTATTACATTTTTTAATTTATATAATTTCGAATGACTCAATTTCGTAATTTGAATTTTAGTGTATTAGTTTCAAAGAGAGTTTCAGATCAAAGAATGATTTACAAAATACATTCTTTAGAGACATAATATTATACATAATAAAATAAACTTTTTATTGTCATCAGGTACTTAATTTCTTCCTGAAAACTCCATGATTTTATTTATTCAATTTTATTTGAGTGAAATTCATATTTTAAGTATAAAGAGACACGTATGATTTTGCAGAGTGTTATTGTCAATGTTCATTTTTCTCACAGGAATTTAATAAATTCACCCAAAAATACTTTAAAAACTCTATATTCACAGTTTTATTAAGGGTGGTGGTTCAATACGACTTTGAATTTTTTTTATAGGTAGAGCACTGATTCCATATATATTTTTGCCGAATAATTGGCGAATGAAAAAAAAAGAAAACTTGTCGAATATCCGGGGTTTTGCAAAATCGTTGGATCAATAAAGTGTTGAAAGGGCTGCATTTGAACGGTCAGAATCGTTTGCTAATTTATTTTTTTACTCACAATTCTGACATTATAGAAAAATTCTAGAGACCTAACCAGTTGTTACGTTCACTCTGCACGCGGTATCGGCGGTATTGTGGCGCCCTTCGTTATCGACCGTGGGTCAAAATTATAATTCTCAAAGGGGAAAACCTCTTCTGGGACATAGACTTTTTGATGAGACTATCATCAATCGATAATACTTTAAAAATAATGGACTCCCATAAAGCTCCGCTGGTCTAGTGGAAAAGAGCTTGGCTGGTAACCACGCTGCCGTGGGTTCGAATCTTTTTCTCAACTTTTTTTTTCGTATTGTAAAACTGTCAAATAATAATTGTTAATGCTTCTTCGACAAATAAATTCTTTTTTGGAAAATATTAATGGGAAATAAATATCCTGCAGACACTTTTCGAATAATTGATTTGTATAATCGTAATTTTTTTTATATTTTTGCGGATGATAATCACCATAGATTATCACGTATTATAACTATTCTGGATTTTGCAGAAATTTCCACATCGTTACTTATTCCAAAATTATAAAACTGGCGAATATTAACTTCCACAATCTTCCAGATTTACAATTTAAAAATATAAATGACACTTTTATCATTTCGTCAAATGTTTTTCCTAAATTGACAAATTTATGACATGTGAAATTTTGAAATGTAAATCGTGGTGAATGCTCAATTTTTTTTTTTAAATTGTAAGCTTATGAATGCTGTAAGTAAAAAATGACTAAAGTTTTGGCACTGATTACGACGATGTCTGGCACGTGCCTATTTCTAATCGGAGGATTTCGCTTGGTTCCGTCAAAGTCCGAGCATATCTGGTTCATGCCAAAGTTGAGAAGAAGATTCGAACCCACGGTGTCGTGGCTACCAGCCAGGCTCCACCTGACTGGAGTGAATCTGAAGGAAGTCTATGCGCGCGAACCGGTAGAGGTTCTGCACCCTTGGCTAATGTGATTCAGAAACGCTCATAGTTTTTACAAAGGACCAAAAAATCCGGGACACGCGTCTCATTATTTTTTAAGTAATATCGATTGGTAATAGCATCATTCAAAAGTCAATGTCCTAGAAGAGGTTTTCTTCTTTGAGATTTGTTGTCTCAAAACCAGCTGGTCTGGTGGTTGGTTGCTAATGCAGTTACAAAAATACGGACAGGACATGCCAATTCTTTCTGCTTTTTGCTCCATTTCGCAACGTATTTCGCAAAATTTGGGGACACCATTATCAAGACCTGGCCCTTTGGAAAATCGTTAGGTCTCTAGAATTCTTCTATCATGTCAGAATTGTGAGTAAAAAAATAAATTAGCAAACGATTCTACCCGTTCAAATGCTGCCGTCTGCTACCCGCTGATTTCTATCTTTCGCAAAATTCTTATTTTTCGAGAAAATAATCATTTCCTGAACAAATTTTTGATTTTTCAACATTTTATTGTTCCGAGGATCTTGAAAAACCCCGAATATTCGACAATTTTTCTTCCTTTCGTTAGCAAATCCTTGGGAAAAAATATATATGGAATCAGTGCAATGCCTATAAAAAAAACTCAAAGCGGATTGAACTAACACCCTTAAATACGAATTTTTCATTTTTCCAAATCTATGTTCGAACTTTTATTTTCATTTTTGAATGTTTTTATAGCGTTTTTACATTCTCATGATTCACGATTGAGAAATTATTAGAATTGTCCGAAATTTGATACCACTGTTTTTCAACGGATCTCCAAGTTTCGAGACTTCCCGAAGCTGAAAATCAAGTTTTGTAGATAGAGTCTGTCTATATTTTCGTTTATCCTTGAACATGCTTAATCTCGAAAAAATGAACAGATTGAATCGAGTTTTAGCAAACTTTTTTTAGATCGTAAAAGAAAGAACGACCTCGTTTATTAGCTATTTTCGATAGAAATGCCAAAAGTTAGAGAATTTCAACAAAAAAAATTTACAAATTTGTTTATAGGATGCGCAGTTGTTTTTAATAGACAACATTTATTCACAAAAAAAGACATACACACTTTTCATAATGTATTACGTTCTCATAATTTATGTTTGAGAAAGTATTAGAATTCTATTAAACTTAATAATAAATTTTTGAACGGATCTCCACGTTTTATAACACCTTCCGTCCGTCCGTCCGAAAACGCTATAACTTAAGAAATCTTAACGAATCAAATCGGGCTTTTTCACGCTAAAAAGTGATTAAATAAAGAAAAAATGATTCAAATTTGTAATAAGCAACAGTTTAGCAAAAATAAAATGAAAAATTATTTTTAAATAATTAAATCTGATGCTTGGCATGACCGTTACCTGAATTCCAAAGTTTTTCCGTTAGAAAGTGTTGAAAACTATATATGTTATGATTCTATATTTTTAACCGGTTTAATTAAAAATTAATGGTATAAAAAATTTGTAAGCTTGATTTGTTATTTACTATTCAAACACTTTTTTAACGGGTTTAATTAAAAATTAATGTTATAAAAAATTTGTAAGCTTGATTTTTTATTTACTATTCAAACACTTTTTTAGGACCGAAGAGTAAATTTTAATCCGCAAAGCAATATTTTGGTCAGAACTATAGAAAATGCTTCTAAAATAAAACATACCATTTTTGGCCATGCAATTTATATTTAATGTTACGCAATGGCTAACCTTGCAGATAATACCTTTTATTATAATCATTAATTGATGGAAATGAGTATTAGACCATTATAAATGATGCTCAAAAATAAATTTTATTTGCTTGTAATTTCGACCTGGAAAAAATCTAACCCCTTCTCTCGGTAAATCTTTTTTGAATAATTTCCACCTAAAAGGACTATGCTTTGAGAAATGTTAAGTTCGATCAGAAAACTTAAGATATAATGCTTTCTTCTGAATTTTGAAACTATAACCGTTATGTTTTAATTATTTCAATATAATTTAGAGTAATTGGCTTTTAATTAAGAACTAGCAAAGATTGATTCAAATTATATAATTTCACGTATTTGTTATTTTAAAAAATTTATTGCATTATTGAAACTTGTCTTGTTAAAAAAGTAAGCTCTTTATCACAAACAAAAAAAGTAGTAGTAAATAGTATATTAAAAAAAGGGGATGAAAATCCTTTCTTTAGTCAGTGCTATTCTTTGGATAAACTAGACCATTACAAACTTCATATTTAGTAAACTTGATTATCAAATAATAAATAGATGATTTTTAAAATTCAACATTTTTTGGTTAATAAATTGTGAAAATTACAAGCAATTATAAATTCAATGTTTTTGTAAGTAACTTCATTTACAGATACAGAATATTAGCATACTTTTTAGGTATTATTCGTTTCGAAGCCTAAAAATTAACAAAGTTTACAATACTCGTGTTACTGTTACGAAGGTGGTTTTGGCATTTAGAAAATATTTGTTTTAAATTGAAAGAACGATTTTTTTGAATGACTATTTTCTATCCCTAGTCTTTCATTCCTTAGTTTTGAATATTTGATTTGAGAGTCTGGTCCTACGGCCAGACTGAAAAGATTTTTTATTCGAATTTACGGTGAGGAGAATTTCGGTTCAAACACGGAACACACTATAATGCTTTGTAATTGCGTTTCGGGGACCCACTGGACATTCCGCGTTTTCTTCTCGGGTTAACTCTTTAAAAGCTCCGCTGTTCATGTTAAATTTCGCGCGTTTTCCTCTCGAAGTAACATGTAAATATATTGCTCGAAAATAATTTTGTATGCTAAGTACGCCTAATATTGCAAAAACGTCACCATTATGAATTGATAGAACAATTTGTTCTCCGGCAGGCATGGGCATAAGGTAATTATGTCCGTCTTTTATCAGAATTGGTATATTGGGAGGAAAAGTGTATCTTTTAAGTTTGAATATCCGAGCCGGATTGTTGTTGGCAACAAGTCGAACTGATCCAAGTTCTTCCGATGGAAATCCAAGTATATAAGAAGAAGAAGAATGGTTTGCAGCAGGAGACCTGGACCTTTCACGAAGAGGAAGCTCGGCAGGTGGAGGAGAGTGTGCCGTAGGGTGAGTTATGGCAGGAGCAAGAGACATTTGAGGAGAAGTTCTATCAGGAGAAGCAGCAGAAGGCCCACAGCGAGGATTACCAGGAATTATGTCGAAATTAGGCAAACATTCGGGCTGTGAAAAGAGTTCTGCAACAAAAGCCAGAGATTAAATTTTTCATACAGTACAGGTTAAAATGTTCGTGTATCATTGGTTCGAAATGCGGTTCTAATTGTCAATGTATTTATAGCTGTAAATGTAATGACCGGGACAATTGTCACCTGTTTTCAAAATAGTTATCCAATTTTGCTTGTTCTAAAAAGATGATAAACTTGTGGAACTGGAATACATAAGACCAAGCGAGATTACTCATACTACAACTCTTATATCGGTAGCCGGTTAACCAACAAATTGAACAATTACGAATCAACTCTCTCTCTCTTTTTAAACGTATTCGCGTTTATTAAATTGTCAGAAACCTACCACCATCTCACGAATTAGTTTTGCACTTTTCCTCAGATCCAATTCTTCCCAAATGCTTGTAAGCCATTCCCTACTGCTATAGTGACCTTTTAATAAACGTGTATCAAGAAACTCTATTTAGAATCCCTCACAAACTTACTTCGAACAGAAACCTGTTTCCTTAGACCACAACCCTTCGTTCTGTAGATAAATATGAACTAGCCTTAAGTAGTGTCTTGTGCTCCGAAATAATATCGTATAAGGTAAAAATTCTGATAAAACAAAGTATCTGGTATGATTTTTATTACAAAATTTGATATCTAAGACGAAAGCTGCCAGAAAAGCATACATTTCCATATTTGTGCTACCTACACTTTGTTTTTTTATTGACCTTTCCTAGAAAACAAAGAGAAACAAATAAAATATGACTGCCGATGAGCACCAATTTATTAATCATAATAAGTTCAGATTTAAGTAAATTTACTCAAATAATCAAAGTGGGAGCCCAACACTCATAGTGTGATCACATATTAAAAAGTGAAATATATGACCACTATTTCAATCAGTCAGCTTTGCACTGCTGCTTATCCAGAAAGTTTACCTACTTAGCGAAATATAATTCTGAAGAAAAACAGAGATAACAATTTTTAATGATGGACAAAATTTTGTTGCCCGATATCAATTTTTAGATGAAAGGAAATGATCCTGCTGTAAACAAATTTTCACATTCTCATCCGTAATGAGAAAGAATAGATTAATGCAAAAAATTACATTCGAGGATTTCATCAAATGTCAACAGTTTGAGGCCCTTCTGGGTCCTCAGAAAAAAATTTTTACCTCGGTGTCTGTCTGTCTATCCGGCGTTGCCGTCATTGTTTTCGTCGTTTGTATACCGGGTAACTTTCGAAAGACGAATCGGATTGAATTGTGGTTTTGCACACAGTTGCAGGGACCAAAAAGAAAGATAGAGTTCATTAACCAGGCATGTACATTATTTCGCAATATCTGAATAAGCAATCTCAGACAGAGGTACATAAAAATATACCCATTATATTTTAGATGAAAGTCCTGAGAGCGTGATGTGGAGAAGTTCAAATTTTAGAGAAGATCTCGAAACAAGCATAAGAAGTGTTCAAACATTTAGATGTCGAAGTTTATCCTCCTTATCTGTTGAAGTTATTCTATTGTTGGATGCTCAAACCAATAAATACTTCCAAATTACACATTTTTTTCAAGCAAAATCATTCTTTCAAAATATTGCTTTTAACACATCGCGAAATCTTGTAAATAATTCCTAATTTCTCTCTGATTAAGAAAATCAAGAGCATATCATTCTCTTTATATCTGGACCAAGGGTTCGAATAAATATCTCAGCGAGAAAAAAAAATCTCTACGAGAAGGTATTTCAATAGAAAACTGAAGTTTTGTTATGACTTATAAAGTATTACTTTCGTTTTTGATTTTTATAAGTACTAAAACCATATGTTATACCTTGACGATTCTTATTTTTGCTAGTGCTTCCAAAATTTTCCAGAAAGTCCCTTGTTTTTGGCGACACACCTGATAACATTTCTGAGAAAAGGCAAAATATGTTTATAAATTGGTTTTGTTGAAAATGTATTAAACTTCGTAATATAGTAATTTGACTATATTGTTTCATTTTGTGAAAAGTGGTTGCAAATTTGCACAGAAATTGCAATATTAAAGTTTGACAAATCAATCTAAAAGCTTTCAAGTGTCAAAGAGAAAATTTCATATATTGCTTTGAAAAACTTGAAAATCTCGGAAAGAGGTATCAAAATTAAATCTTTTGAGGTATATAATTTGCATTGAAAAAGAAAAACCATAAAACACTGATTTAGATAATTAATTTTTAGATCTCACATAATTGTTATACGTAAATAGAAATAATTGATATCAACAATAATAATTGTTCCTTCTCAAATAGTTTACATAGTATTTTACATTTACAATTGCGTAAAAGATTTTTAACACACGTTCTACAAAAAACTGATTATAGTTTATTCTTTACTTACCAATTGAATTAAAAATAACGCTCCAGGTTAAAACTAGAGGAAAAAGGTTCCTCATTTTTTTAAAGTTAAGGTAAAGCTGGCTACCGCGGAATTTAGAGAACAGCATCACTAGAGAATGATCTGATGTTTCGTGTATATATACTGTCCTTAGATATGTGTGGGTTTTTACTTATCTAACACAAATTATAAATTGCGCAACTGATATTGAGCAATTCTTAAGTAATTAAAATTTGTCGGTTCAATGGAAAAAAACTTTGGTTCAAAATCTGATTAAAACTGATGTCACCATTTTTGTAATCTTGCTTTCAAAAGATTGTAAAGTATCAAAGAAATAATATAATTTCCACAATATATGTTGAAAGAATTGGAAAGATGAATTAAAATAGATGCTAAGGGACTTCAGAGATTTTGAGGATGTTCAATAGGGCGTATCGAAAAATAAGTTGCCTCAAAAGTTTCATAAAACAAAAAAAAATCCTTCTTTCTCCTCATGGTAGATATAGCTAAAAACTACAAAACCCAAAGCATCTCTTAAAATTTAAAGAACAAAAAATGTTTGTTTTTTAGATATAAATTATTAATAAAAATAGCTCAAAGCAAGTCAATTTATACCTGTGTAGTGACAATTCGATAAAAATATTTTTTACCTTCATTTCCCAGATTCATGGTAATTTATTGACTATTTAACCATATAATGTGTGATATACGTTAATCAGAATGTATTTTCAATATGTTGCAACAATAATATATAAGAAATGTTGGTATTAAAATCATTTTTATTTACTTTGAATTACAAGAAAATATTTAACAGTGATATATTGCTCCTTACTTCTCAACAAAATTAATTTTCGGTGTCTAGATAAAGTAGGAATGTCGTTTAATGTACCTAGATTTAAACTTTTATAATTAGGAGGTATTTTAAATAATTTTTATCCGGACAGAATAATGTAGAGGATTAAAAAAAAGAAAACAATTTTCTGCTATTTTCTTAAAGTTACATGACTTGCTAACAATGAGACCATCATACGTGTATTATAGACTTCTAAAAATATATGCTAAATAAAATCAATAAACGGAAAAGTCGGAAGATATATTGGCTTGTTATAATGTCATTAAATTATCAAAGTATTACCAATTACCTACTTTTATGCTGATTTCTGACATTAGTTTTCATTTATTCGTTTCGAAGCAAACTGATTTTTCGTTTACAAAATGGGCAAAATAATTATCTAACCCAAAAAATCAAAGCTTCAACAAAATATTTCAATTCCCAAGCAAAAAGTAAATTTGCAAACAAATATTTTAATTTTCAAACCAATAACTTTCTAACGAAAACAGAATTTCAAAATTTTCAAAATTAATTTTAAAACAAGGAAAATTTTTGTCAACAAATAGATCAATTTTCAACGAAAAACGGTTACATTGTCAGTTTCAAAAATCAATTTACAACCAACAATTTTTCAGCAAAATAGTTTAATTTCCAAAAAAATACATGAACTTTTCACCATTTTCTACCACAATAAAAGAAGTTTCAACAAAAAATGCATTTGCATCCAAAGAAATGAATTCTTGATTAAAATAGATGAATTTTTAAACAAGAAGAATAATTTTCTAACAAAACAGAAGAATTTTTGACTGAGAAGGTTCAATTTCCTACCAAAAAAATGCAACCAAAAATGATAAAATTAAATTTTTAGTATAAGAAAATGTTTTTCAAAAACAAGAAAATTGAATTTTCGACAAAACAGTAAATTGTCAATCAAAATAGTGATTTTAAAACATTTTAATTTTTAAATAGTTTCATTTTCGATGGAAGACATGAATTTTGATCTGAAAATTGTTTTTAAAAAAACAGACAATTGAAGTTAGAACAGAATACTTCAATTTTTAAACATATAGTTAGATTTTCAATTTAAAAATTATTTTTCAACCAAAAATAATTTGAAAGGCGATTCTTCATAGTATTTTACTAACTAATGGAGATATATTTATAATTTTATTCCTGAAATCTATTCCCTGAGGTCAAACATGGTATACAAATATCGTAAAAATTAAAAAACATCAACTATTTACAGGAATTTTTTCAATGTAAACCAATGTGTATCATATTCAGAAAAATTTCGGCAATACTTATAAAAGTATTATTATTTTCAATTTAAAAAAATTAATGAATAGAGACTACAGTTTTTATTGGAAATTTCAGGACGGTTTTTTGTACCATGTTTGATCCTCGGCCAGAATCAAGGAAAAATAAACTAAAAATATGTTCATTAGTTATTAAAATGCTACAAAGACTTACCTTAACAACCTTTTTCTCTTTTTATTTTCATGAGATATTTCTTCACAAAGTAAATTTTCTTGCATTTATTTTACAATTATTTACAATGAATTTCCAATTAGAATTATTTTACAATTAAAATAAAATTGTAAAAGCTAAATTTTGTAATTTTGAGATAAGTATTTTAAGGCAATAAAGATTTTGTAAAGTTTTCATATACAATAAAATAAGTATTATCAGTTTGTTTATAAATTTACATGTAAATAATTATTATAAGATTCTTAAGAAAATAAAAAAATAGATGTTCGAATATATTAGGTGTGTCAAAAAAGATCCTACAAGATTTTAAAGACTTTTTATTTTATAGGATTTTAAAAAATATTATGAAAATTTCTTATCTATTTAAAACGTTTTGAATCCTTCAAGATATTGGTAACTCTCTCGAGTATCAATCAAAAATGTTAAAAATCATTTAAAATGTCGAGAAAAATTTTTTTGTAATCTTCTAAATTTTCCCAAGCATTTTAAGAAACTATATTTATTCTCCTGAAACCTTTCTAATCGGTTAAGACCTTTCAATCTGTAATCTTTAAAATTATTCAAACTTTTCCTGTTTTTTTTTAATTCTGCAAAATTAAAAAAAAAAAAAACTTTAAAGTTTTGCAGATGTTTTAAGAATATTTGAAATCTTTTGCAATCTTCTGAAATGTATAAAAATAATCTTTTAAAATTAATTGTTTGAAATAAAAAATTATGTTAGTTATTTCTTTAAAAATCTATACAAGTTTTCATTATTTTCGAATCGTTTCAAAAATTTTAAATATCTCTAAAACTTACTCAAATTTGAAAGAATTATTTTCCTTAATTTTTCTAAAATTAAGTAATATAGAAAACTTACAACATTTTGCTTCAAAATATTTTACGTACTTTTTAGACATTTTGGGAAATAATAAAAAGAGTTTTGTAATCTTTCTTCGATTTACTGTTAGAATTCCTTCCAAAAAAATTATTTACATTTTTTCCCAAGGAGTTTCTTTCATTATCTTTCATTATCTGAAAGTCCTTCTTTTATCGACTTTTATTATTATTTTTAAATTTTACATACGTATCTATTATATCTTATCAAAATTAAATATAAAAGTCTGAAATTTTAAATGTATTTAAATACTACAATTTTTAATGTTTCCATATTTTTATAAATAATTCAACAAATTTTATGTGTAATTAAAAAAAACTTTTTTTAAATCTCATCGATCTTACTCCAAGTTACCTTTTTTCGATTTTCAAATTTTATGTAAATACTTCTTCTGATTGGAAATAATTGAACCTCTTGCGATTAAAATCGGGGATTTGCCTGAGAAAAAATGTGCTCAAAGTAATTAAAAAAAAAATCATTCGAATTTTAATTTTAAAGACTGATTACTGTACATAATTTTCAGGCGCATCTTTCTTGTTCATCTACAAGAATTTTTAGGTTTTTCAGTTTTTTAAATCAGAGTATCCTACGTTTCTAAAACTCCTCTAAACTTAAATTTTTTTTTAATCTCATCAATTCTACTCAATATTTATTGAATTTATTCGACTATTTGAAATTTTTAAAAATTTTTAATGTTATCGAATTAAGAAATGTTGATTTTAAAACCTTTTACACGCTTTTTCGAAATTTTAGGAAAATTTTTGACGTATTTTTGAATGTTTTTAAATGCTTTAAAATAATCTCCTAAAATTAATTTTTGAAATACAAAATTATTTTAATTATTTTAAGGAACCTAAAATAATCTTTTTCATTTTTGTAAAAACTTACAAAATTTTTGGAAAAATCTTTAAAAGTTTTAATTTTATTTGAATCCTTTCAAAATTTCTGAATATATCTTAAACTTTCTCAAATTTGAAAGTAGATTTTTAAAACAACATATAATTTTAAAAATTGTGTAACAAAATTGGACAAGAAGGCCTAGTAAGAATTATGTTCCTTAATTCAAGATGTGAAAAAATTGACTCATAATCTTTTAAATTTTTCCCAGGAATTATAAAAAAAATAGTTTAACCTCCTGGAAATCTTTCGGAATTCCTGTAAAGTTTCTAAAGTTTATGTTTGAATTATTTAAAAATCTAATTTTCTTACAGAATTGAAGTTTAAAATTCGATTTGAATCTCTTCAGTTCTTCTTATTATTTTTTGCATTTACTCGATTTTGATCTATTTATTATAATCTTACCAAATCGAAACATTTCGCTTTAAAATCTTCTACAGTATTCTTTTAAATGATAGGAAATCCTTCAGATGCTAAAAATCCTTTTTTAATATTCTCATAAAGTACGTTTTCTTAAATAAAAAGTCATTACACTCGTGCTCGTGCATTTTCGGCTCTATAGGAGTCCGGCCTTCGCCACATGTAGCAGAGCCAACTCACGGACACGCTCCGTTTGAATGTCGCTTCCAGATGGGAGAGTGGCGGGGGCCGAAAAATCACACGTTCTGGAGACACTAATTCTAGCAGCCGCTTGTAGGCGCGTTGTACTAAGTCGGCAGCAAGCTCGAGAAACAGCTGACAGACCTCATGGCTTTAGTGAGCCCTCTCATTGGTTATGGTTGCGAACGAAACGGTTGAAATTAGAATCGAACGTCAATGCTCGAACCGAACCGGAACCGGGACAGAGTACGCGTTGATTGGCCAATGGTCCAACCGAACCGGCGAATCGGAACCGAGAATGGCTAGCATGAATCGGCCTTAAATCGCCTCCTTACTTTAAAGCCGTGAATGGTCTGAGCAACCGCTTCCCAAAGTTTGCGCATGACTCTAAAGCTAAAAGCTAATCGGTGTCACCAGCATCACTCTTAAGAAAAACCTCTGATGCTCCCCGGCAACATTTAACCCAGCCAATCAAATTCGTCCACTACCATCTTCATCGTGACTACGCCACTTAGGGAGGAGTACGGTAGGGATCCACCACTACAACAAGGCAACAGAAAAACACGCACCGTTCTACAGGTTCTCATGGTGTCAACCTGCCAGTGTGCTCTGAATTCTGATCACAGAAGTTCAGCACCGTTTTTAGTAGAGAACAACAGCCATACCAACTCTTTGGAGTCAGCTTCAAGGTGAAAAGTTCTACATGTCGACTCTCAGTGCGAATGTAGGAATCTACCTCACCAACCCCATATAGCAATTTGCTACAGTGGGCCGAGAAGTGCCGTAAGCGCTTAGAGTTGTGCGCGAGTCGAGAATCTACGCGCAGACGCGTGGGAAGAGGAAATTGACCAGGTGCGTAGCGGGAACTGATCGCTCCCTACACCTTTTTCTTCTTAAGTTTCTTCTCGCGTGTCAGATACGTTCTTTAAAGTTTTCTGCATCTGGGTTCTATACTTCTAAATATGGCGCAACGGCGCTACATATCTTGTGTTTTAAAATTTAAAAGCGTTTAAAGAACACCTAAAAATTCTACGGAGAATGTGGAATTTTAAAGGAGATATTAGTCGAACTCAAGAACATAGAGGCAAGACCTATAATGTGGGGCAAAATAGAATGAAAATGTCTTTAGAAGTGGCTACCTAGGTGCTAGAAGAATAAGCAGCCGTAAAGCAGGGACAATGCTTCTACTTAGAACGTCAAAGTATCTCCTTCTTTGGTAGCATTCCAGACATATAGCAGGTACTTTTGATCAGAACTAATATCACGGGTAGAAACTGAAGGAGAATTAGGACTGTTGACAACATCGAAGCTTACAACTGAAAGCCCTTCACAAGAAGCTAAGCTTTCTCCGATTGGACCAAAAAAATCGTAAGGAGTAGAAGTACCTGCATCAAAATTTATAAACAAAGCTTTGAATGGGAGCTCATTAATTTAAAGCTGAGAGATACTCTTTTGTAGCGGTTTTTTCCATTTTAATTCTAAAATTATACCTGCGTGTTTACCGGTGTTCGTAGGACAGGCATCACAACCCACACAACATAGATTGGTGGCATTAATTTCGTCGTCATAGAAACACTAAAGAATATCATGTGTAATCATTTCTGCATCTTAAGAAGATGAAAATGAGGATAAGGATCCTAAATAAGTAATTCCTGGTTCTTGAATAAGAGAAGTATGTTCTTCTAGTTTTGTTGTTTGCCGTGTTTTTCCTTTACTTGTTCCATCCATTACTTTTGTTTTGTCTTTTCTTTCATCGAAGTAAAAAGCCTTTATTTCTGAAGCCAAAAGGGGCTGCTCTTTCTGAAGTTCATGACGATTTTTTGTTTCTTCCCGATAGAGTTTACTCTAGTCAACAACTGAACCTTTTACTTCTGAAATGTACTTTCTCAAGCCGTGTAAAATTTCCTAAGCCAGTAAAGCAGCAGATCTTTATCCGATGCCGTATCTGTATTAGACTTTTGAAAATGTTTAGATAGCTTAATTTTGTCTGATCTGTAAATTTATTCCAATAAGGGACCCATAAATCCTCAACATCTTCTTCGGCGAGCTGGCAATCGTCTTTTACATTGTCATCCATAATCAAGCCACAGTACGAACTTTCACCTTCAATTTGCACCTTCTGACTCTTTCTTTAAATAACTTCTTTACTTTGGTTTTGATTGTTTCGAATCAATTTACGAAAGAGACGTAAATTATTTTCTCATTCGTCTGGAAGATCGCTCATCTAAGAGAGACACAACTAAATTCGAAATATCAGAAGAACTTGGTTATCTTTTAGATTTGTTTTCAGTTCGAATTTGTTCGCTTTCAAAAAAAATAGTATTTCATTCATTCAAAGTGTGTGGGTAATCTCCGGTTAATTAACTCACTCCATTTTTCAATGATTTTACATTCGCTTAACAAATCCATTTTTCAAACTCAAACCCCTAACAAATCACATGCGATGTTTACTTAATTCAATGCGAAAAAGAAATTCTGTATAAAATTCGACTTTCCCAGGCCTCTTATAACCTTATCGCGATTTGACAGTCAAAACTGAATTAAATTCTTTTTCTGAAAAAGCTGCTAGGAAAAACCAAATATAAACAAAAGCCTAATGACCCGTGGTACACTGGTAAAATGTAAACAAATAAATTAAAGCTAATGTTTCGAAATTAAAATGGGATGAATAAATGAAAACAAATGTCAGAAATCAACATGAAAGTAGGTTATGGGTAATCCTTTGATAATTTAATGACATTATAACAAGCTAATATATGTTCCGAGTATTTTTGTATTTGAATTTATTCAGAATTTATTTTAAGAAATACATAATACTCGTATGATGGCCAAAGTATTTGTAAGTCATATTACTTTAAGAAAAAAGCGAAAAAATTGAAATCTGCGTTTTATTCAATCCTCTACGTTATTCTAGACAGATACAAATTATTTAAATCACCCCCTCGATGTAAAGGTGTAAATCTAGGTACACTTGAAAACATTTTCACCTTCTTTAGGTACAGCAAATTACATTTTGCGGTTAAACTGTGCAAAATAGGTGAAAAGATAGCTAGCCCAAAATTATGCATTTTAAAAAGCCTTGAAAATTTCTTATAAATCAATCTTCGATAGCATTTTGTGTTTCAATCGTGAAAAACTATATTATCAGTAAAAATCAGTCCGCTGCGAGGGCACATTCTCTTCTCAACTTTTGTTTAAACATTTTTTTAAACGTTTTGTTAATACTACTTTTGACGATCTAAACAAGCTAAATGTCAAGTTCTTTAGCTAGCTATTTTTGATAAAAATTTATCCTAATTAATTTTTTTATAAAACCAAATTTACCAGAGTTAAAGCATTTACAAAATTCCAAAAAACACAAGAGAATCAATATTTTAAGCCAAATAGCGCACGATATGAAAAAAAGTCAAGAGAAGAAAATTTTTTCTTTTTGAAAGCCCTACAAGAATATCATAAAAACAAGTCGACAGTTTCGAAATCACCTCATGAACATAACGATTAGATGAAAACGATAAGTTAATCATGCTCAACATCTAAATTAAATATAAAATAAAACTGTGCTGACATAAAAAATGATGTGAGTTTCGGAGTATAAAATCGTATTATTAATACACATGTTATTAGTAACGAAATGAGTTAATTAAAATAAAATGTAAAAGTTTCAAACTTAATATTTATTCTATAATTTGTTCTATTAAAATAATTAAAAATCAAAACTAAATTACGTCACTTTTGCCAATATTTTGTAAATAAAAGTGATTAAACTGAATTACAAAAATTATATAGACACTTAATCTATCTTAACCTATCACTTCAAGAAGACAATAAGAATTATCATCGTTGCCTCAAACGAAAAAAGAAAACGACCAGAGTGCAAAAGACGAAACTTCATATTTCGCCTTGGTAACTGGAAAATTTAGGAAAGAGCGATACAAATTGAATCTTTTTAAGTATAAAGTTTCCATTGAAAAAAAACACTGATGAAGATAGTAAAGATTTTTTTAATGGCAGTAGAGTCGATGAAATTTAATTATTTTTTGTTCTACAATTAATTAAACAAATATTTACCCTCATTTTTTCTACACGGAATAGTTCCTACATCGAATTTAATACTGCTATATTTTTCCTACAAAAAAATGTTTTAATTAGAATTTTTTCTATTTAAAATAAATAGTTATATTTACGTATAAAGATATTCTAAAAATGTGGTACACAAAACTATAACTACCGCCTTCTGCATTTTTCCCGCAAGTGTTTAAGCATATTGTTCACACGCAGAGGTGCTTTTCAGGCTATTACCGAGTGAAAGCTTGGCACCTCCAAGAGCGCCGATGATAAGGACGCTTAGTTTAACAGAATATTCCGGGCACAATCGTTGCACTTCCCTTATATGGTCTCTATACCTCTCTTTCTTTTTATTCTCCTTGGCTACGATGTTTTTGTCAGATGGTGCCGAAAATTCGATAACGAACATGGTTCGCTTCTCGAACTCAAGAAGAACCATGTCTGGCCTCGAGTGTGCAACAGAAACAATTGTCGAGAATATAAAGTTCCATTATATGCGGCACTTCCATTCTCGACAGTTGACTAGATTTCCCTAGGGGCGTTTAGAGGAGTGATATTAAGCTTATTGCCGTAAGAGTGACAGAGATGGTAATAAATCACTCTTAGTGTCGCATTGTGCCTTTGGATGCAGGTCGTTCCCGCATAGGTTGGACAACTATGTTGGACAACTATCTCCTCTTATCGATGAGATGTTCATGAAAGTTTTTCTCTTGTGCTTTCTTAATCCGGACTTTTAGGAGTGAGTACTCGAGATAGATAAGATTTGATGCATTTTGCTCACCCCTAATACTGAAGTTAAGTCCAAGTGTTTTAGCAGCCTCCTCCGTTGCTTTGTACAGAAACGCTCCTTTGCCCGCTTCTTCGTGATTCCTGACCATTTTAAGAAGAGGGTCTCTTCCATTCGCAACTCTATGTGCTGCACCCAGAACAATCCTGTTCTAAAGACATTCAAGGGATCTGAGCTCGTTCTTCGTCTATGGAACTAATCCAAATGAATAAGGTACTACCGGGACGGCAAGCATGTTCGTTGCAGATACTCTGTTCCTCGCCGACAGTTCGGAAGACCAAATTTGCCGGAAGAGACGTTTGGACCTGCTTCGGAGAGTATCCTTTATATATTTAACATCCTGAATGCCGAGCTGTGGCACGCCCAGGTATGTATAAGTCTATCCAGCGCAAAGGTGTCTTATAGCGCTTCTATCAACGAGCTCATGATCTTTAGGGATGCCATTAAGTTTTCCTCGCTTCATATAAACCTTAGCGCATTTGTCTAACTCAAATTCCATTCCAATTTCCTCAGTATATCGCTCGACGGTCCCTAGAGCTAGATATGGTTGCTCTTTGTTTTTAGCATTGATCTTAAGATCGTCCATGTAAAATACATGAGTGACCTTGTACTTACGATCTGCAGGGTTGCCGCACAAGTACCCGTCGGAATAGCGAAGTGCTCGAGATAGTGGCAATAGTGTAAGGCAAAAGAGGAGTGATCTAATGGTGTCGCCCTGAAAGACACCTTTCTGAAAGGTGACCTTGTTCGACTTTTTCCAGATTAGATAGTAAGTCTGGTTTTCCAAAGCGGCATCAATCTCTCTATGCACCTAAATATTTGCGGTTAAACCTTTAAGCTTACGAAAAGACAGATGATAAGTCTATTGGAGGTCGAATCGTAAGCTTTTCGATAATCAATCCAGGCCATCGATAGGTCATGCTGGTAGAATGCTCCATCTTTGCAGACATATCTATTGATGAGCAGGTTCTCCCGACATCCGGCAACGCCTTTCTTTGAGCCTCGTTGTTCATACATTTCTTGCCACACAGGTTCAATTGCCCGAACAATCCTATCATTTAGGATAGCTGTGAATATCTTATAAAGCGTGTTCAGGCAAGTTATTGGCCTGTAGTTCTTCGGGTCAGCTAAGTTGCCCATTTTCGGCAGAAGTATTGTGCGCCCTTCCACCACTTTTTTCACCTTTTTCGGTAGTGGTGGGTGGGCATTCTTTATCAGGTGTTATAAGGGCAACACATAACTCCTTGAAGCTATTTATATTTTCTGAGTCTTCGTCCAGTCTATGCTTAACTTCGTAGACTTCTCTCCAAAATACTTCGACCTCCTCTGGTTTGGGTGGGTGTTCGACAGTAACTGGAGGGTCTCGGAAGAGTCGAGATGGGTCAGAGAGAAACTGTTGATTTTCTCTGACCCACTTCTCCCTCTGCTCTAGACTTCTCTTAGCGTCAGACAGTATACGTATTCTCTCAATAATATTCTGCCTGATGGTCAGCAGCTTTGACTTGTTAAGTGTGTGATAACGGGTCCGGAGTTCGCGCGCGAACTTTCGAACCTTGGCGGTAAAATTCCTGCCAGATATGATGTAGTCAATCACACATTGAATGCAGGACGCGTACTGTCTTGCCCAGCCTATATTTATGGCAAGTGGATGCATTCGTCTTTTGGTCTTTTGATCAGCCGTTGGTTTTGTTTTACGGTGCGCATTGGCCAAAGCTCTCGCTGCATTATACACACAATAATTGATAGCCCAGAGGTCGGATTCACCGGGAAAATGTCGACGAAGCTCTTCATCCATTTCAGCCAGATCTTTAGGCTTGAGAGAAACCTTGGTGTTGATGTTTCTCCGGGTCGTAAAGGAACGCTCTTCCTATATTGGATGCCTGCCCGCAGTTGGTCTTAGTGTCGCCTGTCTTTCTCTGATGCCGGCTTGTTCTAGCTGTGCTAGAGTGGGCGTTCCGCTTACATAGCCCCTTTTTCGGAGTAGTTCAGCATGGTTTCGCATACGCTGCTGCGAAAAGTGCGAAAGCTTCGGGTGTTTCTCGCACCACAGAGCATGCAGCCGTGCCATGTAACCTCGTTCAGGGGCCACACTTGCATCGTAGCACCCTAGCAAGTCGTGATTCAGTCGCTCCGTCCACTCAAAGGCCGCGAGATCCCACCGATCCATCGCATTGAATCCATTTTCACTGGCTCCCCCAGCTCTAGATTGGTCGGCATTGTTGGCTGACCCATTGTCGGGAGCCCTGCGCGTTCTGTTGTTTTAAACCGCACTTACTACAACTATGTTTGGTGTTGTCATTGTTGTTCCCACGGGAAGCTAGGGAAAGGTGTTCGTCCATCCTTGTAGAGCCTCGCATGCAAGGATAAAGCTGCGTACTCTGAGAGGTCGCCCGGTATCCCAGAGTCACCGTCCTAGACACCTCAGCCAGGTGCCATTCAGCTTTCGGCACGGTTTTCACACCTCCGCTTGGGGGTCAATTTCTTCGGGACCACCCCTGGACGATTGTCCGCGGCTGCCTATTTATTTTTATAACCATATTCAGCAGAAAACCTTGGTACAGGGCTCTACAAGGACGGAAGAACCGTTACCCTAACTGCTTGTGAAAACAACAATAACACCACTAAACAACTAAAAAGTTGTAGATGCGGTTCAAAACAATCAAACGCGGAAAGCACCCTACTAAAGGTCAGCAAACAGTGCCGATCACCCTAAAAATCGAGGTACTGAATATAATTTAGATGCTAATGATTTGCGTTCCCAATATTCCTGAGCTTGTAAGTGCTTACACTTACTCCTGAGCTTATAAGTGGTATTAGAAATCATGACACCGGTGAGACCTATACATATCAGGAAGTACCTCAGATTCGCATTCAGGACGTAACATTAGTGAATGAGTCTCGCCGAAGCGGATCCAAATATCTTCTTCGACAGATTTGTTTGTCAAGTCTGTCAGCGATGAACAAGGTATCTGCGACTAGCATGCTTGTGGTCGCGTTGCTACTTTATTCATTTGAGGTGGTTAAATGGACGAAGAACGAGCTTAGAGCCCTTAATATTGCAACTCATAATAACATGCATATGCATAAGAGCTAGCATATTAATTCATCTGTTTCGCGATTATACATCTCGCGCTAAAAAGGGTATGCAGACTCCTGAATCTCCAGTGTATCAATAATTCAAAGATCAGAGAGCAAAAAGCCCCGACCCTAGTTCTTGCCTTAGTTTAATTTAATCGACAACTCTTCGTCTTCTCAAAAACTTCCTTCTCCGTACTCTCTTTACTCATTCATTTTTAAATACGTCAAGTAACAAAAGCAGCAAGTATAGTGCGTGGGGATTGAAGTGTGAGCGTCGGAGATTAAATGAGTACGCTGGCCAGCTTATGAGTGTGTACGTGTGTTATGCGTGGAGCATGCTAGTACATGAGCGTTTAACTGCGCACGTGAAAATTCTTGTACCTCTTTAAAATAGAAATCTCTTTGATTTCCTGGGGTAGAAACACGTCTCAGTTTACCCTGAGCACATAGCTACGGCTTCTACTGTGTCTTCCCGACCAGTGTCGCATGCGGTACTACCGCTCTCGCTTCCCCCACCTACCGATACCAACACCTTGCCGACTTCCCACAGTCCACACTGCGCACGCGCCTTCGCGCCACGCACTAAGCTGGGACAATATAAAAGCACGACCTTCCTCGACCAGGGTCACTCCTTGGGCAGCCGATTCGAGCGATGGAGCAATGGGTGCTACCATATCCACCTATCGAGTACCAGTAGGCCATGTCATAGGGTGCTCCCGAACACGTCCTACCTCGGTGATCTCTGGAGACGACGCCGACCAAACGACACCTCCTCGAGCAGCCGGCTCTAGCGGTGGAGCAATGGGTGCCCCCATATCCACCTCTCGACTACCAGTAGGCCGTGGCATAAGATGCTCCTGAATAAGTCCTGCCTCGGTGCTCTTTGGAGACGACACCGACCAGACGAGACTCCACAGGCAGCTGGCTCGAACGGTGGAGCGATGGGTGCTCCCATATCCACCTATCGAGTACCAGTAGGCCATTACGTAGGGTGCTCCCGAACACGTCCTACCTCGGTGATCCCTGGAGGAGACGTCAACCTGAATGCTTCCGGGCTTGACTGACGGAGCAATGAGCGCTCCCATATCCGTTTCTCGATTTCCAAAGAGTTGCAGCATGGGGTGCCCCCAAATGCAACTGCGTACTGGTCAACCGCTGACCTCGAATAGCGATGCAATTACTTCGAACGTCTACCCTGTCCCCACTTATTTCAGGACCCTAAATGGCTGAAGCTCCGGCGGGGTGAAAGGACAGTATTTTTACAACTTACATCTAAATTATCAAGCTTTGTTTCATCAATTTAATTTAGTTTGTCTATAAACATTATTTTGTTTAAATACAACTTTTTTTGCACAAACATGAAATTTACGTGAAGCTATTTCTTAAAGATTTTTGAAACATTATCAACTTAACAACTAGTGGGTCATTTTTCATATTATTAGTTCTCGTGTTGACAGCAAGTCGAAAATTTCTCAAAGATTATATGACTAATGTTTGTTGAGTGAGAAAGATCAAAACTACATAATGACTTTCATTCCAAAGTTCGTAGAACCGCGAGTAATGCGAATAAACAGACGATAACGTCAATTAGGTGTGCGTAATTTTTAACGATATTATATTACAATATTACTTTTTCTTTAGTTACGTCAGTAACAAACCTTAAACGTGAAATATGACATAATGGTGATATCAGTCCTGATAAAGTTTATAAGTAAATTTTTTAATCTCAACGTGACTCTTATCAAATGTACATCCCTGCGGAGGACCAGCTTCACGACAATAATTCTACAAACGACGACTAAGTTGCAGATTCTATAAACTAATGAAGCAGCAGAATATTTGTTAGATAAATTGTTAACTAAATTCTGTATTTACATATAAATCGATTTTCCCATATACAAGGAAATATGAGGATTGTTTATCTGCTATTTGTATACTTAGACGTTCTTCTTAATACTATCGGTAAATATAATAATATAATTATTTTTTAATTTTATTTTGAGCATTATGTAAATCAGAATTTTTCGCGTTTTAATGTCTGAGGAGAAATTTTACACTTACCTAACTGTGATGTGCCATATGTATGCACGTACGGATATCACACGTATAATCAATGGAGTTCAAACAGTACTGATATTTCTTTATTAATTATAAAGAACAATTTACAGTTGATAATTTATATCTCCATCGAAATCCTTAAAAAATAAAAAAAAGTAGTTTTGTTACTAATTCTAAAGCGCGAAAAGTTGAGCACAGTTACGTTCCTACGACCTAATCAATAATTCTGTTCTGAATTTAAACTGACATTTTCACTTTTGGTAACAATAAACTACGACCCACAATTTAAACTGCATAGTGTAAGGACACCAGTAGTTGGCTTTGATACCAGTTGTTGGTAACCCCTATACTTTTATTTAAAAAATAAGTAAATACTTATATTTTACATAATTTGCTAGAATTACGCCTATGTAAACAAAACATAAAAAATGTGTTAATTTCTGAAAGACTGTTTCCGGTGCCAACGATTGGTGATCTCAGCCTATAGACCTGAAACAAGTGCCATAAATTTTAAAGAAACTAAAAGCCCCATGCAAAAACCAACGATTTTCGTGACATTATAAATGTTCTTTGAAATTAAACTTTTTTCACTATCGCTTCTTAAATTTTTTTTAAATAGTAGTCATTTATAGCTTATTTTCAAATATTATGATTTACACAATAGACAAATTGCTAAACAATAAATTCTGCAAAATGAGAGACAAGAAATTTTTCGAAATTTTTTTTTGTGCCTAACATCGAGACACATTCCTCGGGGATATTTCTGAAGCAAATCTATGGGTAGCTTTAGAACATTTTCACTGAATTTTGATATCTAACCATATGGATTGAAATGCGTTCGAAGTGCATCAAAATGCATCAAAAATTAAAATTTTTAAAAAGTGTTTTATTAGGTTCATAGTGCGGGTCATCATCGCAGGCGATTAAATTCATACAAGAAGTCTCTACCCATGTTAGTAAAAGAGCAGTTTTCCCAGCCTTATTTCGACTCAAATTATACTTTAACAGAGTGACCCATGTATAGACCCCTGGTTCCCCCGAAAATTAAAATAATGGCAAAGTAAAACAGGTTTGAATCTATGGAAATTATACATATTTCTGCGGATTTCATCAAATGTCGAAGTTTTGAGGCCCTTTCATGCAGAAAAAGTAGTTTTTGCGTCGGTGATTTTCTCTCTGACAAACTCCTATATTTGCTACATCATACCGATCCAAAAATGCATTAAAAATTTGTGTTACACTCTAGAGAGCAATTCATCCCCCCCTCTTCCTCAAATTGTTCATTTTTGGATAAAGAGAATCCGGGATTTTTTTTAAATACAAGCGTTCCTCCTGTTAATCAAATAGGATTTCAAAATGGCCAGTGGTACGTGCTAATACTTTAATTCCGAAAAAAGCGGTTTTTCTTTTCCGGATATGGAAACTTTAGGTGGGGGGGGGGGGGGGGGGGGGGGGGGGGGGGGTGGCACGCCCTGTGCCTGGAAAAGCCGTAACATATTGTAGGCGATTCTATATTTCTTGTTACAGAATTAAGTTCACAGTTGGATCCCGAGCAAACTGTTCGTGCCAGGAGCAGGTCTCCATCTCTCCAGAAAAATTTCAAAAGCGTGTTTGGATATAGATTGCAAGATCTCGAATTTATTCGACTTAGTCCCCTCAAGAATCCGAATCGGATCTTTGAACTTCGAATATATGTTTTTCCTTCCGATTCCCTAATTCGACTGAAAAACAATAATTCTGCTGTCTTGCCGCTACCAATTAAAAAGCAAATTGTATTATCAACGTCAAATGGCGACGTTTGTGCAATATTGAAAAGATCAGAATGTAGACACATACTTTTCCGTGGATTATTTATACATACTGGTTCGGGGCTAAAACGGGCAAAAACAAACATGGGCACTGGTGCTGTTGAAATATTGACCAAGGAAGAAATAGCTCATTGCAAATTAAACAGCAAGTCAGTCAAAAAGAGTTTTCGTGTATATTGTGTGAATCCCAATTCTTAACACTGTGAGATAGTAAATATCATAAATATCATTTCACATGATAATATTTCATTAAAAATAAACTCAATTTGAACCTTCTTATCTTTGTTTAAATGCAGTATAAAAAACTCAAGATTTAGTTGTTTGTTTTGTTTACGCACTTGAGTCATCTCTTAATTTTGCTTCGTAAAAATTAACAAAAAATTATTTAATTTTTTAAAAAATCATTTAAATTCGCAAGAAGCTACATAATAAAAAAAATCGAATAAAAAATTATTGGTAAATTGTTGAACCTCACGATTGGCATAGCCGTTACTTGAATTTGTAATTGCTCACCACATACGTTATTTTTATAGAAAATGGTTGATTTTAGGCAATCTTCAAATAAAGTCATGATTTCAGCCCATATTAGATTTTAAATACAGGAAGCATAATTTACGATAATTTGAAGCGTAACGTATGGTAACTTACAATAAATTGTGCAAAATTCAATTTTGAACATTTTAATCAATTTTTTGTTAATTTATGATAATATTACAGGTAATTTATGGTAACTTGCCATACATTTTATAACTCTATACTTTCAAAAGGTTTAATTAAAAATTTCTGTACTAAAAATTTTTTGAGTTTGAATTTTATTCTTTAAAATTATTTAAACACCTTTTAAAGTTCGAAGAGAACAGTTTGCATCCATTAAATGAATTTTTTTATCCAAACTATTCAAAATACTACTGAAAAATAGAAAATACTATTTTCAGGAAACAATTTATATTTTAATCGTAGAAAACGCTATTAAAAAGAGGATATACAAAGATAAATTAACAGGCAAATGTGATTTATAAACAAATTTTTCTTTAAATTTTATGTTGCATTTTCAGTTTTAATATAAATGTAACACAGATAATTTAAATATTAAAAGTATACATAATTAAATAAAAAGTTACTATGCTAAATTTGATATGTCTCAGTCGGGGACTTTTCATACAGGTTTTGAAAAACAAAGTTTTTTTCCTACTTTCTCTTTTATTTCATTTGTAGTTAACCTAAGAATTGTCTTATTTCAAATGATGTATGATATTATAATTCATATTGATATTAAGGTAAACCCTTTTTCATTGTTTTTTCTTTATAAATTTAAAAACTATATAAATGCACGATTTTGACGCGATTTTCTTTAGATAGGGTGTTTGTATCCGTCCACTATTTAAATTTTGCACTGAAAAAATTCATTTTGTACTTCACACTCAAATAATAATTTCACGCATTTTTAAACTAATGGGCAATTAATAGGCTAGTGGTGTATTTCTACTTGGATCCTCATTTGGATTCTCTTAATGATGTAGAGCTTTCTATAATTTTATTTTTTACCTTTTCCTTGGCAATCTGAAATTTATTAAATTAATTAAAAGTACATATGAATGCCTGTCTAATATGCTTACGTGCAAACAAATTTTCCACTAACCACTGAATCGTGTTCTTGTGCATTGTGAAAAACATTGCAGAATTTTGTTTTAAATTTTGGAGCATGTGACAAACTCAAATACCTATATTAACGACCTCACTTTCTAAATTTACTACATTTTCTTTTAATTTAAGAACTTTTTTTGTAAATGAAATATTAAGGGTGCCCTTTCTATTGCCGGTGTCAGGCTTTTGTTATAACCCCTAGAAGATCCAATATGGCGACCACAATTTAGGGCCTTAAAAAAGAATAATGAATCCCGTACAAAATACCAAGAAAAAAGCGTACAGTCGTTTGGAACCAACATTTGCACATTAATGAAACAATCAAAATTTGGAACATGTGTATTTTCATTTCTCCGGAAGCTGTTTCCTAGGGCTAGAAACCACCCCTACCAAACCACAAGTACGCTAACCCACCTGATCCTGGAAACAGTAATTTGAGTCGCGTATTTTTCTTGGAATAATTAAATTCCACTCCAAAAGTGGGCTAATGCACCTAGCTCCTAATCCACCTCTTCCGCAGAAATCACCCCTACTAAATCATGAGTGGGCTAACCCGCCTAACCCTGGGAGCAGGGAGTTTAGTTTTACATTTCATGAAATAATTGAATTCCACACAAGAAGTGGGCTAACCTTGAAATGAAAAATTTTAATATAGCGTATTAACCTATTAACGCTGAGATTGCATACCATTGTCCCTTGAAAATTTTATATGAGAGGTTTTGGGAGGTTACTTTTCGATTGGCTCAGGTTTTTTTATAACTCCTGGAAGATTGAATGTGGAAAACAGGGATTTAAAAAAAAAATTAATATTATGGTTCATTTTATATTATAAATTTACTCAGGATTTTCCAGCTTATTCAGGCAAGACTCAATATTTTTCAGCCACTTAAGGTTGGACTTGGGATTGGCCAGCTAAGCAAGAAAGTACTTAATATTTTCCAGCCAATAAGGGCAAGACTTACGATTGCCCAGCTACAAAATTGCAGTTTAGAAAACTCACTTTTAGTCAAATATTCAATTAGGATGAGTTCTCTAATTTTTTGGATTGAAGAAAATTAATTGTTCAAACAATTTATTGTTATTAATAATATTATATTTGAATAATGCTGCGAATAAGCGGGTTTTTCTAAAATTTTCAACTGTTTGTCTTTTTTCATTAGGCATGACTTAATTGTTTATTAACTTTATGCAAATTAAATTTTTTTCTTTCTTTCGTCTTTTTTTATTACTATCAAATTACAATAAAATAACATTCGAAATAAAAAAATATAAAAATAAAATTGTATTACTAAAGTTTCGGTACGCATACAGTAGCCTCTTCAATACAAGAACAAGTAATAGGTGGTCTAAATTTAGTGGTTGGATTCTTGTTTTTTTTTAACCAAAGTTTACATCAATTTCATTATTGGATGTTAAAGAGGATTTTTAATTCGGATTGTAATCAGATTTAAATTCATTCAAATTTTAATCAAAGTTAGCAAAAATAATTGTTTGAAAAAATTAGTATTGTTTATAACTATCTTCATCTATATTAATACCATCAGGCTTCGGTGGCCCATGCGGTGAATACTTGCCTACTAAGGGAGTTGTTCATCTCCGGAGAGTCGTGGGACCGGTACCTCTAGAGAAAAAGGTTTTCTCTAAGTACTTGAAGCTGTTGCTCTTGGTGGTTCGGAACCCACCTTAAACTGTAGGTCCCCCTCCCAGTACCAAGTAAGTGTGTGGGGTGTGTGTAAAGCTATAAAGAAGAAGGTGCAAAAAAAAATGTAAACCCTTAAAGGATACATTAGAAGCTTCTATTCCAAGTTGAAGATTTTAGAAAAAACCTTCACTTTCTAGCACTTATCTGAGAAAACATAGTTATGAACAATATTATATTGCTTACAAACTATTTTTAACTTTTAATAATTATTAACTCACTAAGTAAAAAAAGGACAGAAAGGTAAGAATTACCGAAAAACCACAACGATCAGACATTGATATAGATGAAGATAGTCCTAAACTATAATAATTTTTTTAAAGAATCATTTTCGCTGAGTTTAATTAACTATTAAGTCATGTCTAATGAAAAATAGACACAGCTAAAAATTTCAGGTGAAACCAGAACATTCTACCAATTAAGCAAAGAGAATATTATGAACAATGATAATAAATTGTGTAAACAATTATTTTTGTTAACTTAAATTCATTATTACCTCACTTTAGTTTAAAATAGGAGAAAAAGCCAGAAATATAAAAAAAACCCGAATCCTTCTAGAATTATTTAAATATAATATTATTAATAATAATAAATTGTTTAAACAATGAATTTTTTTTACTCCAAATAATTACATAACTTATCCTAATTGAACTTTTGACTGAAAGGAAATTTTTTGAACTGCAATTTCGTAGTTCTTTTTAAAGGAATATTACTGAAAATAATAAAAAATTGTTTAGACTAATGGTGTTGGAATGGAAAAGCGATATTTTATTCGTTTTCTATGGCTAACTGTAAAGAGAAATGGTTGGTTTTAACTCGACTGAGACAATATTGCGGATTCTGAAACAGATTTACAAAAACTTTTGTTTTTTATGGGAGATACGTGTTAAACATTTCGGACTTGTAGCACCTCTAAATATCTTTTTCATTTTCAAAACAATAAAAATGCATTTATTTTGGTGTGGATTCGCACAAATTTCTGGGTTGTCCCCATAAAAGTTTTAAAAAATTACCAACGCATTTTTAGACCAACTTGCTCAACATACTAGAGATAAAAAATGGCGACCAAATTAAAAAAAAATTTATTATATTTAGGGATCGAAACCTTTTAGCTTCTTTTCAATAATAAGGGATCATGGATGAATTCGGGCTAGAACCGAACCGTCAAATTTTCTAAATGGTTTGGTCTAAATCGAACTCTTTGGAAAATATCAAAGGTTCGGTTGCAAACAGCGTTGGTCGAGTTTTTTTTCATCAGATAGTGAAAAAGTTCCTGAAAGTATGTACGAAAATTTATGCGTAACAATTTATTTTTGTGATTTCGGCTTTCAACATATTCAGAGAATTTTCCCCTAGTATCCAGTTTGAAGAAATTCTTCTTAATTTCAAGAGCATCAAGACCCCAGAACTTTCGAGCAACTCGAAACCGTTAGAATTCTCAAAACGTTCGAGTAGCTCGAAAATTTCGAGGACTCGACATTTCGAGCATACCCAAGCTCGACTCGACTTGACTCGAAAAAAATCGGATCGACTCGACTTGAAGTTTCGAGCTATTTGCACACCCTGACATTTTTATAATTAAAATTCAAATTATTTCTTGAAAAAAAGATCTTACTCCATCTTCACTCCATTGGGAATTGATGTTATAGCGGATAAATTAAAAAATTATTAAATAATTACTTGTATCATTAATACCTAGCTAAAAATTAGCGTTATATTCTTGAATTAAGACTTCTTATTCTGATCTCTCTAATAGCTTGATTGAAAAAGCACCTGACCAGAAATCAGAAGTTTTGTGGTTCGTTTCCCAATGGAGTGAAGATGGAGTAAGATCTTTTTTTCAAGAACTAATTTTAATTTTAATTTAAAATTATTATTTTCCATCTAGTCTTTTTAAGACGTTAAGCATTTTCTGTTATTGAAGATTCTTAACTTGATGATCGATATTGTGTAGATTTTCTGCCTTCATGGTTTGGAGGGTTGATCTACTGTCGGTAAGGTACAATCTCTGATGATATAGCAGATAAATTTAAAAATTATGAAATAATTTTTTATAATTATTAAAATTTAAGAACAGCCACACCTTTCTCAGTGCTTGTCATTTCTTATTCTAAGTTTTCAACTCAATGCGGCGCTTCGTGTGAAAATAAGTTAGGAAATAAAAAAAGTGTCGGTCAGGTAGGAATCTGGTCACGTAAGCCACTCTTCACATGGCCTTAAGAGACTTGCAGTTTTCTTCATTTGTCAACATTTCCTAAAAAACGAATATAATGATTGAATTCACTCCTGATGATCGTTGATTTATATTAAGTAAGCCATTAATTACAACCAAAAACTTAATAAAAACAAATATCGTTAAGAATGTTAAAGTTTAATTTATTTGTTTTTGGTTTTTTTCAACCTATAAGATTCCTTTTCAAAAAGAAATATAATTCCTAAGAGAAAAAGATGAAAAGTTTCTTTGTTTGAAACTGGAATATATTTGTATTTTTTATGAAGTTTGCTATCGCTGAGAACGTACTGTCTTAAGATATAATTTTTTAGATAAAAACAAATGATCCCGCAAAATACATATTTTTCATATCTGTAGAAACTAATTCGACTAAATGTAAATAACAACCTTTTCAAAGTTAAGATGCTGGCCTTGAATTTGGCTAGGCCTTCAACGTACTTTATTGGATATTTTATTCTATTTTCATTTCTTTTATTTTATTTATTTTATACCACGGTTGTAGAATCATAATTGTAAATTCTTCTTATAAAAATCAGTGGAAATTTTAGTTCTTCAATCATAAAACATTTAAGCTGGACCAATCAGGAGCATCGTATAAACAATCATGTTTGTCTGGGAGAGAGCTTAAATATTATACAACTTAAGGACTAAAACTTCGACTAATTTTCGGAAAATCGATTTCCGATTTATTTTTTTTTTAATTTGTCTACAGCTATAAAATTTTGGAGACTTGAGCCTGGCACACTATAAATGAAATACAAATATCACAGGAGGGTAATTATGATGTTTCCAAAGTAAGAGATAACGATATTAGTATAGGTTACATAAGATAATGAATCAGTGAAATATTCATCAGGTTGATTGTGAATTAATTTTTTACGAAATCTATTCTTTTACCAATGCTATTTCATAAATTTTACTTTTTTACACGCCATTAAAAGCTGTTTCGAAAAGTGTTCACAATTTGAAAAGATGCTGATTGTCTATATTTTGTTTTTATGCTTAGCCATTATCTTTAATTCCATTGGTAAGTATGATAAAATAATATATTAAAAATTTGTTTCAAGCTTTACGAAAATCAGAATTTTCTGCGATTTAATTTAAAAGAAGCAATTTTACGTGTAACCAACTGTAATAAAGTCACACAAATCTTGCAATTGATTACTAATTAATAATAAGCATTAATACTTGGTAATGCAAAAGTTCTTCAAAATCTTTTAATATTAAATAAAATTCTCACGACATAAGCAATTTCATTAATTATATATATTTATTTACTTAAGAATCAAACACTACACCTGCTCGCAAGATTGAGCGCGCATGAGTCGCGCGATCGCTTGTTCTCGCGCTTCGCGCTCGATAATATATTTATCTCGCGTTACGCGCTTGGTCTTCGTATTTCCCCTACAATTGTACTTAGACTTTAAGACAAGTTCAAAGCATTGAAAATATTAATTTGGTGCTTGCGATTTTTATTTAGTTAAAGCTCCTTCGGGTTTAAGGATCACTCGCTTGGCATGCAAGTTTGAGCGCGCCTAGGTTTCACAACGGTTGGTCCTCGCTTTCAATAATACATTTACCTGGCGCTACGTGCTCGGTCTTTGTTTCCCCCACATTTTGCACAGACTTATAAGAATTAATGGTCAAAGCATCGACAACTCGAATCTAGTGATTGTGAATTCTTTTTTGTTAAAGCTCCTTCGCTTCTAAAGAACATGTTCTTATCACATGTCTCATGCTTGGCACTAGATTTTGTCGAAAATGCGAATATTTGTATATTATGTACAACACTTTTTTATCAAATGTATTGCATTTTCATTTTTTTTCGTCTTCCGTGTCGTATTTCTAAAAATGAATTTATTTTTTATTTTTAAGCTAATTTTTACGAATAAAAGGAAATCCACTGCTCCTAAGTAAAACTTGTAATGGACCAGTTTTTTCATCTCTGTGAACTGAATAACGTTTGTCAATAAATTTTAACATTCTCATTATTTATAATTGACAAAGTATACCAATTTTCCGAAATTTGGCGCCAGAGTTTTTCAAGACGAAATTGCAAAAAAGCGACCAGGACGAATGCCAATTAAAAAACACAATTTTTTAAAGCAAAACGTTGATTTTTCAACGCAAAATTTTTAGCTTTATACAAAATCCTTGAATTTTCAACGAAAAGGATTATTCTGTAATCTAGATGATTCATTCTTCACCCTAAAAGACAAATTTCTTTAATACATTGAATATTTCAATCAAAGAGTTGAATTTTCAACAAACACTTTGGGTTTCTGACAAAAAAAGACGAGGTTTCAATAAATTACTTATATTTTAAAACAAATAGATAAATTTCAAATCCAGAGGATAAACTTCTTATAAGTGAAGAAAATTTTAAACAAATTACATCAATTTTCAACTAAACAGTTAAATTGTCTACGAATTTATTGAATTTTTCATTCCAAATAGTTGAATTTCCAAACCAAAAATAATAATTTGCTACAGAAAAGTTAATTGTTAATCACAATTTAATTATGTGTAATATATATGTAATAATGTAATGAATAATGTAATAAATATGTGTGCAAACTTCTCAGTAAAATACGTAATAATCAAATGGATGGATAAGACAGCAGAGGTGAGCATAGGTAAAAAATTTAATTTATGACAATTACTCAACTATTATAACTTTTATATTTAATAGTATAAAATATATTTCTGTTAAATTTTACAGAAAATGTAGTATCGGAAAAGTCCAATAAATCTAGCCACGGCTTTGATGAAAAATTCAAATAGTAAAATTACAATTATAGTTGAATAATACGCTAGCATTTAGTTGAATTGAAAAATAAATCGATTTTGTTAATTATCAGCAAAATATATTTATACAAATTGATTAAATTTTATATATTTTGCAAATTGGTGCTTATTTAATTTGGAAGAATTAGAATTTTAAACTTGACTTATTATCTTAAAAATTATTCTAATTTAAGAATTGTTATTTATACATCTTTAAAATTGAAAAGTTTTTATGTTGAATATTAAACGTTGCAAATCATTCAAATTTCACGATTAAACCAGTTTCAATTCTGGTGATACACAATAAATTTTTTTTCAATTTGGAAGATGTAGAGTTGAAAAATTAGGTTTAGATCTTCAGAATTAACCAGAATTTTCATTTATGCAATATTATTAATAAATCCTGTAAAGCGTATTATTTTGCATAATTGATTTAATTCGTGAAATTCTAACCTAATTTAATTTCAAAGATTTTATATTAACTTAATTTACAGGTTTTTTATGCTCAATTTTAATGGTTTGAATATTTTAGACCAAAAATATTTTTAAAAAGTAGACAATGCAAACATTTAAAATATTAAAAATTAAGTAATTTAGGGTTTTATTGTTAGAAAATTTTAAATAAAAACTATGCAATGTTTTTATTTGCTTCTGATAAATTTAAAAACCCGCTTATAAATTAAATGTTGCCATAACAAATTTTGCTGAAACGGGCCCTAAATATTTTTTGCACGGCCCTGATGTACTCGTACATTAATTTTGTAGTCGAGATTTTTCTAATATTTCGACTGTTAGATTAGCCGTGAGGCATGTTTTCCTTGTGTCATTCAAAAGATTCCAAATTGCATGAAATAATAATGATTAAAAAATCAAATAACAAGCCTTCTAAATGATGAAGATGATTGAAAACAGAGTAAGGCATGCCAATCACCTGAAAGACTAAAGATAGTGTTCTTCCCAAAAATCAGAGTCCTGGACAACTCTTTTTAAAATGATTTTCCAAATAAAAATAATATGACTGATGAAATCGTATTTCTTCTTTAATAAAAACAATGATGTGCAATGAAAAAATAGCAAACCACCCTACATTTTCTTAGACGTTTTTGAACAATATCAGGGGTGATTGAAATGCATTAAGCATTATTTATTTTCAATACTCACTCCTAAAGGCCCGAATCAAGCAAAAACAACAAAATAACTGCATACAGCTGCCTACTTTCGGGCTTAGCCATGCCCGATAAGAGCTTGCCCGCCTAACGCTTCTAGAGAAATAGAGTCAAATGTCGCCAATAATAAGTGCTAAATATACTGCAACTTCTTATTCTCGATAACTTTTTCTATCGCGTACTTGAAGGTTTTCTTGACTTCGGCGTACGTACCGTTAAATTATTAAATTCTTGGAACCGGCTGAAACAGTTGTCAAGTGTTTAGTTACCCATAGTCTAAAAATTATCTCTGCGTATCAACGAAATTCTAAGATACTTGCGGAGAAAGTGCAGAACACCGTCAACCTTGGATTGCTCCGTGTCCTCGGAGTGCATCAGACCTTAGCCGGATCGCCGTCTTAACTCTATCTCAGATAGCAACATCTATCTCACGATCTTGAGACGTGAGTGAAATGAAGCATGTCTGTGTTGCCCTTATCAACATTTATATATATATACGAGGGTGGATTGATAAGTTTCCGGCCTGACCAAGAGATGGCGCCACTAGGCCTACCTTGAGGTGGCGTTCTATAGTACCATCCTTAG
>NC_046658.1:147759814-147788172 GCF_010883055.1 Belonocnema kinseyi
TAGCAAAAGCATAATAAATAAGCCTCAATTTCCTGTTGCAGAACTAAGTTCGCAATCCAAGCGTTTGCATAATAGTGCCTCTGAGCCTGGTGTTTCTCGAAGTAGACATCGTTCTTCTTCTCCTGCCAGACATTCTCCAGATACGACACTTTCTCTTTCCATACCTCATCATCTTACTAGGTCGTCGCCATCAATCGAGCCACCTCTTCACGCCAGGTCTAGGTCTCCTCCTCTCAGGCAGATTTTTCCTCGCATACTTGGATATAGTTTTGATTATCTGGGAATTATTCGACTTAGTCCTCACAACAAACCGGATCGGATATTCGAACTTCGTATATACATTTTTCCTCCCGATAAACCAATTAGATTGAGAAACTCAGCTGTACCAAGCGGAGAACAAATTGTATTATCAACAGCCAATGGTGATGTTTGTGCAATTTTGATAAGATCAGTGAACAGACACGTACTTTTCCGGGGACTATTTACACGTACTAATGCAGGGCGAAAAAGGGCAAAAATAAACATGAATAGTGGCGCAGTTAAACCATTGACTGATGAAGAAATCGCTGATTGTGAAATAAACAACAATGTGTCAATCTCAAGGAGTTTTAGGGTATATCATGTAATCAGCAGCTCTTCAAACAGTTAATAAATAACAAAAACGTTTGTATTTTGTTGCATTTGAATTAAATTTGATTTTAATTTAATCGAACTTGTCTAATTAAAAAAAAAATCTTAGTAATCACTAAAGGGATAATAAATTTCATACCACATAATATAATGGCAATTAAAGTAAGTTCGATTTTACAAACTTTTAATTTAAAAATATTCCATTTTAAAAGTACATTTTTAACTTGAATAAATTGGAAACGACAGTTTTAAAGATTTGAGATATTGCTTTTTCATTTCTATTAAATTTTCTTTTACTGTTATTTCCTACACGTAAAAAAGGAAATTATTTCAATGTAATAAATTATTTAATTGTAATAAATGATTCAAATTGTTAAGAAGCCACAGTAGGAAAAATTAATTTGAGAAAAACTTATTTTAATTAATTATTTATCGCAAGTTCAGACTTTTTCAAAGAATGAATATTTTTTTATGAGACGTGAATAATCATACCACTTAATTATCAAAATCAAAATAAGCTATTTTTCTCCGAAAACTAATTTTTCGCACAACTACCGTTTCAAAAACTACTAATTCTTTCCTTCTAAAATGAAACACAAATTTAATTCTTTATCATTATTTCGTATCCATCGACCCAAGGAATATCTAATACCGAATCTTCAGGACTGAATTACAATTGTGAGTTAAAATTTTGATTGAATTAAATTCCAATCGTTGTCTCCCGTTAAGCATTCTGTTAAAGGTATCCAAACTGCGAAATTTTGTATGTTATGTCAAACTGGAATATATTTAATTACTGTGTAAATGATTTGTGGTTTTTGGTTCGGGAAAGTTAATTCATGTATTACAAAATAAAGTGATAAGTAATTTTAAGTTTATTTATATACCTTTAGTTGATATTGGTCTCCGAAAAAAAGATTTCCTATTTGCTTTCTATTAAAACTTTTTCTAAGGATGAAGTCTTAAGTTACCTGCAAACTTGTTGATTCTCAGTAGTATTAAAAATACAAATAAAGAATAGGAAAAAACACACAGTCACTTAGACAACATTTACTTGCAAATATTAAAAAATTGTTTAAAATTTGTTTTCTAGTTCAATGTATTTGTTTTATAAACGAATTACATAAGCAAATGTTGTGATGACGAGTTATCGGTCACTATTATTTTTCAATTTTATAAAAAAAAATTCATAATCAAATATTGAAATCATAATTAATTGTTCTCGCAGTGTATGTTTAAAAATCGAGTAATCAACTTCTCGGATTGAAATAATTAAAACAATATTAATAATAACATTTTGACTCAGCAACTGGGAAAATCTTTGGTTTTAGAGAAACAAGATAAAATTAAGGACATTGATATTTATATATTTTTTATTTTAAAAATATATGTTTAGGATTTTATTTAATAGTCACTAGAAAACGAAGTGAGAGGACGATGCTTTTGTTTCAAGACAACTTCTGTTTCTTAAAGTAATTTTCAGAACATTAGATCAAACAGATGAAAGTAAGAAATCCTATCTCCAATTCTTTTAACATATCCTGTAAAATAAGCATTAGTTTTTTAAAAACTCAAATGTTCTGTTATAGTAGGCACTATTTACATTTTTTACCTAAGAACCATCTTCCCTGAAACGTGAAAGATTACCCGATTGGCAACATCAGTTGTCATAAAGATTTTAAGCAAATAATTTAATTTGTAATTGACTCTTATCAAATGTAAATGCCTTCGAAGGACAAGCTTTACGAATATAATCGAAGAGATAGGGACTACAGTATAATTTAAGTAAGTTAATGGTATAGTAGAAAATTGAATAGTAACATTTCTAATTTGCGACGAAGAATTCTACACGTAACCAACTGTGATTATATCTTTGATTTTTTGAAAAAAATATCTTCAAGAGTCTTTTAATCATACCAAAAAATTATGTTCATAATAAATAAATGAAAATAGTAGTCGGAAATTTTTTTAAGGGAAATTGGTAGATTCCTTAATAAAATACTTTGAGGTGTTGTTTTAAACAGTGCGATAAATTATTAAGACAATTACTATTATTAAAAATGATAGGATAAGAATAAGGAAGAAGTGAATAGTTGATTTTAGTTGACGTTTTCTTTTTGCTTTTGTCACATATGTTACACTATTACGCGGAAAAAAAAGGTAATCGGAAATCTAATTTTGAATTTTGGTCTCTTATGTATTCTTATTTTATATGTAATATGTTTAATAATAAAGTAGTTTTAATTTTGATCTGAAAGAAATTTTTAAATAGAAACACGGAGTTTAAGATTCATTTCAATGTGCGGGGTCGCCTATAAATACTAATAAGATTTTTTTAATTAGCGCACAATTTTTTCCTCTCAATTAATCGAAAGAGATATATGTTTTCTTTAAATATTCAAAACAATTATTTTGTAATTATCAATTTTTAATAATGTGTGGATTTTTAAAATTATTACTACTTATATATTAAATTTTTACTTTAAAAAAAATTGGGTCCGTATCAACGGCAACTTTTTCTGATAAAAAATATATTTTCTACAGATAAATTTCTTTTTGAAACTTTAAAATTTTGATATTTATAAAAATGTAAAGTTATATAATAATTAAATACAGCGCTAAAAACTTACAAATCCATCTCGAAAACTTACAAATGACCTTATATCCCTCAGCAATGAAAAATTTGGTACTCGACTCCATTTCAAAAGTGCTCAGTTTCACCAGTATTTACCAAAATTATAATTCCTATGCACTCAGCTGCATATCATTATGAATTGTTATTAAATGTCAACTTGCGTAATGATGTAACCTTCTGTTGGTATATTTTTTGTTTATATTGTCATTAAACAATGAAGACTTCGGATAATGTTAAGAAAAATTCTTACAATAATTTATTAATTGAAATGGTGGGAAAAATAACTGGATGTTTAGCTGATCCCATCTAAGCTGCATTTTGGCGTGTCTAGACGATGCATATACTATCAGTTGTCCAACTTATATGAAAACGTCGTAAATCTAAAGGCAAAGTGTGGCCCTGAGCGCGCTTTTTTACTATCTTTATTACTCTTACGGCATTAGGCCTGATATTCCTTAACAAAATTTTCCTAGGAGAAAAGTGCATTCGAGGTATGACACAGTTCTCATTGACTTCGAGAAACAACCTATGTTCGTTATTAAAATTTAGTCATCGGCTATGTGAACGTCACTGATCATCGGTGTCTTTGTATAAAGCAAAGTTTCACTGGCTAGCAGCCTGTAAGCATCCCTGAGTTTCAGCGAAATTCAAATACATTTTTGAGAGAAAAGGTAATAGGCAGGAGACTTTTGCCAGATCGACATACTGTGGTCAAAAAATAGTAAGACTTTGTTCATATTTTAAAAATTTTTTATTTATTCTTCCAAATCTATATCGTCCCCCTCAAAGTAATCACCCCGGCCCCAATACACTTGTGCCAACGTTTTCTCCAATTCTCGAAAGAGTTGTTAAAGTCAATTTCCGGAATAGCCCTCAATGCGCTTAGCGATTTATGTTTAATGTCTTCGGTTGACTCAAAACGGTGGCCTCGGAGCGGTTTTTTCAGTTTAGAGAATAGCCAAAAGTCACACGGAGCTAAGTCAGGCGAATAGGGTGATTGCGGAACGATATTAGTCGAATTTTTGATGAAAAACTCACGAAGAACGAGAGCCGTGTGAGCCGGTTCACACGGTGATTTCGGAACCAATCATTCTTGCACTTTTCTTAGGCCCAAATAATGTTTTAAAATGGTTTTCACTGATCCTTCCGATATTCCAACGATGCCAGTAAGGTCTCTGACTGTTAATCGTCGATTTTCGAGCACCAATTCCTTGATTTTGTTGACGTGTTGATCATCAGTTGATGTTGATGGCCGTCCTGGACGTGGTTCGTCGTCAACGCGCTCTCGACCATCTTTGAGCAATTTGTACCAATCAAAAACACTTGCTCGCGACACGCAATTATCACCGAAAGCCTTTTGCAACATTCTGAACGTTTCGGAACCAGAAATTTGATTCCACACACAAAATTTAATGGAACTTCTTTGTTGAATAATTTCACTCATTGTAAAAATCGCCGAATGCACTTTTTGTACTTCAGAAAGACAAGCGTATACTAAACACTAATAATTATTTTGATGTGACTTTTGGCACAGATGTCACCGACAGTCATACCAACCTAGAAAAAAAATATTTTGAAGAATGGGTTTCCGCGCGAAATTTAAATTAAAAAGTCTTACTATTTTTTGCCCACAGTGGTATGTATTAAATCCATGACCGACATTCACCACCCATCTCACGATCCTGTCACGTGGTTACAGCTGAATCATCACCGCGATTTCGCAAAGAGCGGGAGCTATTTTATAGCATAGGACGCGCTTCTAGTGAGATCCCCCGAATCTCCTCAAGAGAAAGTTTGACATATTTTACATATATAATTTGCCTCTAAGACACACATAGCAGATGATCATTCATTTTTCGTTGACGGACTGACTTCACAGTCCAAACGTTTGCATGATAGTGATTCGATATAGATTAGAAGATCTCGAATGTATCGGCCTGAGTCCCCAACACAATCCCAAGTAGATATTTGTACTTCGAAGTTACGTTTTTCCCCCCGGTATCCCGCTCCGATTGAGAACCAGACTTCAACCTTACTTACCATACCAACCGCAGAACAAATTGTGCTATCAAGGTCTAATGGTGATGTTTGTGCAGTATTGAGAAAATTAGTAAATAGACATATATTTTTCCGTGGACTATTTATATCTACCAATTTAGGGCTGAAACGAGCAAAAATAAAAATGGACAATCGCGCGGTAAAAGAACCGTCCGACGAAGAAATCGATTATTGTGAAAAAAACGCCGATTTGTCAATCAGTAATATTTTGAATGTATATTATGTCTAAACCATAGTGCACATTTAGCATGGTTTAAATACTTCTTTTAATTTCAAAGAGAGACTTTTAATTTCTTAAGCGAAATTTCTTGTTTAACCTATTGTGAGCTACTCAAAAAAGAAAACAAAATTTCCGGCGAAATAGTTTGTTTTTTGAATTATAGAAAACTCTACTAAAAAGAAGATAGAAAAAGACAAATAAACAGACTCACCATATATGTAAACGCATTTTTCTTTAAATTTCATACTGCCTTTTCCCTTTTAATCAATATCTAACATATGCCACGATCCAGGAATGTTCATTTAGATATAAGAAAATAGAGTACAGAATTAGTTCTTCATTAAAATTATAATATTTGTTCCTTATTTTACATTTATCTTCACTTGCAGCTACGCTTAAAAATGTATTACTTAAAGTAATGTGTATTATTATAGTTCATATTGACAGCGAAAGAAACCTTCTTTCATTGTTTGTTTTTTATAAATTGAAAAATGGTGTAAATTCACGAGTTTAGTGAAACTATAACTAGTTTTTGCTTTCCATTCCCTTCGAACCGCCTACTCACTGAGTTTTGCACTGGAAAAATGTGTGCACGTTTTAGCAATATATATTTTAGATTGTAAAAAAATGTATCGTTACTATCCAAGTTGCTTTATATTTTTATAATATCGTAGATCTTCAGATCATCGATGTATAAAAACATGAATCACGTGATGCTTTTGATATTACTGTTCGCCGTGGAAGTATTTCTAGGAACGGCGAAATTAAAAAGAAAGTGGCAATAATGTTTGAAAAAAGAGGAGATAGATAGGAGTTACACCTCTCCTCGAACAGCGTTCATCATGTATATTTTGGCACACGGCCCTATCGTCCGAACAATTATATACATTTAGGTAGCTGTGAATATCTTTTATAGCTGGTTTAGACATTTTATAAGTCTCTCATTATTTGGATTAGAGAAATAACTTCGTTTCATGAGAAGCACTGTGTTTTTTCAACTAGCCACTGCGTAAAATACACTTCCGACTTTATGTATAAGGTGAAAATGCAGACCACATAGTGGTGGGTTGAAGGATCCTTCTTCCCCCAGAATCTCACGATAATTCTTCATGAAGTTTTACACTTTTTTCCACTTTTTCTAAAGTAGTTGGTAGGCATTCCTCTCCATATATTATGAGGGTACTATACAGATCCCGGAAGCGATTAATGTGCTTTATGTTTTTTTTCATTGAATGCTCGACTTCACAGACTTATTCCAAAAATGCCTCGGCATTTTCGAGGGTCTCAGAAAAGTCTAGATTGATCAGGAAAAACTGTCCATTTTCTCCAATGCACCTCTCTCTAGACTCTAGACTATCTCTTGCGTCAGAAAGTACTAATATTATGTCACCAATAAGGTGCCTGGTGGTCAGCAGCTTTGACATGTTGAGTATGTGCGTCTTCTAATCTGATCATCAGCTGCTATTTTTTTTTTTGGTTTGCATCCGCTAAGCTATTCAATGGATTGGTAGCACTACAACTAACCTTGTAATGGTCGCCTTCTTTACAATAATCTACACGAAGCATGAAATCTATTTAACTCAGATCTTTGCCCGTAGGAGAAACAATGACACATCCCTTCCTCTGTTACCGACTTGTTCTTTCTACGGTAAAGTGGACGATCTACTTATATAACCCCTATTCTAGATGTAAGCTGCGAGGTTTCTTTGCAGTTGTTTTGAAAAGTGCGAGACTTCTGGATGTTTCTCGCACCACAGAGCATTTACTCGTGACATGTAACCTTGATGCTCAGGAGCCATGCTGGAATCGTTGCACGCTGTGGTCGAGTTGCGGAACGATCAGAGGAACACAGCTGTAACCGGAACGTTTCGCAACTTGTTCCTAACCTCATTGCAATTCCGCAGCTCATCTCTCGGTCGACCCGTCCACTCAACAGTATTGACCTCTTGCCGATCCATCATCTTAAATCTGTCTTGATTAGCTTTCCTATCTCTAGGGTAGCCGGCATTGTTGTCTAACCCCTTGTCGGAATCGCTGCGCGCTCGATTGTTTTAAACTCCACTTACTACTATCATCAAACCTGGGTTCCGTGATCCCCCATTTCATGTCTCCGAGAATTAACGCAGCGCGGTGGGCATAGGTGAGAGAAGCTGTGAAAGAAAGTGCGGTGCTCACTCAAGGGTCACAAAACAGAGGGAGAAAAAAAGGAGAGACACAAAATAATTACGATGCTCTGGATTTAATGTTACGCTCAGTCCCAAAATTGACATATAATCCACGTTTGACTATATGTGTTTTCTGCCCTCACATAGTCCCGAATGCGAGTGTATAATTCTATACTAGTGATGGTAAAACACAATTATATCTATCATGCGCAGCAGTGAATTTTGTATTTTTTTAAGTTTAAACATTGGGTTACGTAACCTAAAAATATGCAGGAAGTACTTCTGCGCATGCCAGAGACATCAGCGTTCTTCTGTCACTATTATATACTCTAGGAGATCGTCTCGTTTCCCAGATGCACCGGTTCAAACAATGCACTCGATTTTTGGTTAGTTTTTTGTGTATAGAAAATGATTACAATTTTTGTTGCTGTTAAAGAAACAGGAAGGTTCACGTAGAATCTCGCGGTGTGCTCTTAAATTTGATACAGGATTAATTAAAAACGGTTGCGCCAGTCTCCTATAATTTTTTTTGGATTTTAACAAAAGCGTTCTCTGAAAAACGCATACAAAGGTTAAATGGCAGAAAACGGTTGGCTCGAGTTTCATCGTATATGTTATAGTTCAACTCGAGAAGATTAGCGTTTTCTCGGAAAGTTTTGAAGGAAACGTCATTTATATTTTTTTAATACAACAGTGCTCTAGAAACACTCAAACGCACTTATCTAATAAATCATCCCATCGCCGTTGTTCTGGATAATTTAGTGGCACCTTCTGGGGATGCTTTTGAATACTTTTTTAACATTCTCCTAAGATAGAGACTGCTATACTTCCTTAATTCGTCGAAAGAGCCCACTGCTGGAATTTCTGCCTCGTGTTATGATACTACACTTTCGCCTCAGCTAATTTGCCTCTTATGGTGTTCATACTAACATATAGTGCCTTCTCCGCTAACTCAGCTTTGACTTCAGGCAGTTGGAGAGTGAAGTTGCGCTTCAACAGCGCAACAATCATCTTATCTTCTTTGCTGGCCGTTGCTCGCATCTCTTCTTTCCCTAGCATGTCATCGACGGGTTGTAAGTCCATATACTGCTCCAACCACATTTAAACACAAAAAGCCCTCGAAAAGGTTTTGCGTAGATAGCACTCATAGCCCAATGTTGTAAAATATCGGATACTTCGAAACGCGACTGAAACGAATCTGTAGTTCCGCCGTAGCCCTTCGAACGTAAAATCGGGCAATTAAAGAAAGGGAAAAAAATCTTTAAAACTTTAAAAGAAAAAGCGTTTTTTTCTTCTCGATCAGACGTAGTCGTTTTTTCCCTGTCACGTACACATGGTATAGGAGGCTTCAGTTCTTGTTTCAGAAATAAGTTCACAGTCTGAACTTTTTCCTGATGGTGACCCTAATTCTGGTGTTTTTTGCCGTGGACCTTCTTCTTTTTCTACTTCTCAGGGCAGGCATTTTCCAGACACCACTCTTTCTCTTGCCGTCCATCATTCTCCTTCCTGTTCATCAACATCTGCTAATCCACCTCTTCGCGCTAGGTCCAGGTCTCCTATTCTCAAGCAAGGTTATGATATCGCACTTGGACATAAAATGGAAGAAGTTGAATCTATTCGACTTAGTCCTTACAACAAACCGAATCTAATATTCGAACTTCGAAGATACGTTTTTTCTCCCAATCAACCAATTCGCTTGAGAACCAGAACTTCAGCCTTTCAGCCCATACCAAGTGAAGAACAAATAGTATTATCAAAGTCCAATGGTAACGTATGTGCAAAATTTAAAAGATTACAAAACAGACGCATGATTTCCGTGGACTATTTAAACCTACTCTTGTAGTGCTCAAGGGAGCAAAAATAAACATGTATAGTGGCGCTATAGGAGAATTGTCAAATAAAGAACGAAGTATCAATCTACAAGACTTTTAGAGTACATCGTGTGAATCAGTCATCCTTACACTATTAGTAAATGTAAAAAACGCGTGCATTTGTCAGATCTAGTTCTTATATTTCGCTTTGTCTGCTTACCCTACGTTCATGTTTTAAGAAATATTCAGCTGAAAGTTTGAGATGTTGACAACTTATTATTGAGAAATATTCTTTTTTTCTCTGAATCCAAAAATGCATACACTTTGCAATTGGTAAACTGTATTCCAAATGCGAAATTTCCTATGTAACTTTGAACTCTAGTATATTAAAGGAATGTATTATTGATGTCCGCACATCGGACTGAGACTGGTTATTCATGTATTGCAAAATAAAATAGAAATTTTGTTCATTATAATTATTTTATTGCCATGTTTCAGGGTGTTTTCATACTTCAAACGTTTTTCTTTTTAAGGTATGGAAATACCTTCATTGGTTTATGGTTTTAATATTTTTTCTCTCATTCGAATTAATTTTTATTCGAAGTTATTGTAAGCAATGTACACAAACATAATTTTTCTAACTAAAGAAAGAATAATTCTTGATTTTTCCTTTTTAACGTAGTTCGGACGGGAAGTGGAAGCTTAATCAAATAAAATTGTTTATGATTAGAACAGAAAATTTGCTTTTTTCAACAGACAACCGATTTTGTTTCAGAAATATTCTTGATTTAATTATTAGTACATTTAGATGCGTTTAAAGGAAAGGCGTTGAATTTATTAAAAATCGTATGATTTTTGGTAGTAATCATATTTTACTTTAAAATTCTCTTACACACAATTGAGCTTCGCTGCAGTTTTTAGAAATAGGGCCCAAAATTCAGATTTGAAAATATCTCTTATGTGGTCTATCCTCAAAAAAACATCACTTTTTTCTTTTACAGAACTCTAATTTAAGAAAAGCATTTTGAGAATGTGTTCGGTGTATAGGATAACTTTAGAAAAAGTTAGCTGATTGGATTGCGTTTATGTTAACTTTCTCAGGGCATAGAAATAGAGGACGATTTCGTTAGCCAGCCATGTTTAACCAACCGTTTCCGTTTCCTGAAGCAATCGCTCGAACCTGCGCGCCCCGCGGGCAGATTTTTTCGTTATTCAAGATCATGTTTGATTGACAGAATAAGAAACGCTGGTTAAGCATGGCTGCTTTAAGAACTCGACTAATATTTGTAGGTCCTTACAAAGTTTCTATAAGAGCAAACCAATAGGCTTCATTTTTTATTTTTTATTCATGAAAAATCAGGCTAAACACAAGGATATATTAGATTTACCTCTACAATTCTTTAAATATATTTTGTACGCTATATATTATTTTTTTACTCTTTTTAATTGACTTTTATAGCGAACAATATATGCCACACAGCAAGTTTGCTCTAAAAAATAAAAAATAAAATCCATAAATGGTGGCATCAATTTTAATTAAACTTTATAATCACAGCTTAACTGAGACTGGCTTTTATCAAATGTAAATATCGCAGAACGACAACCTTTATGCCATTAATCAAAGTGATTAAGACTACAGTGTAGATTAGACAAGCGAAAAGAGCAGCAGAATATTCATCAGTAACATTGCTAATTAGGTTTTGCATTGATACATCAACCAGTTTGGTTATCTAATTAGAAAGGATGAAGATTATATGCACCCTATTCATATCCGTGGTCTTATTCCTTAAATCTATAGGTAATTATACTAATATAATATATTTCTATGCCTACAAAATTTGTGCCAACCTCAGTTCAATCTGATAAAACTTTCGAAAGTTAATTTGTCTAGACAACAGGCTATAGGCTGGCACACTAAGGACACCGCCATGAAAAGTTATTCTTCTGATAATAGGAGTAATGTTATTCCACATAAATTAAGTTTATCCTTTCGCAAAAAAAAATCTGCCTGCTTCATCGGCACACTATCGTCGCCCACCGCGCACGCGGCTCGTTTTGCTGAGAGGTTTAAGTGCACCTATGGCGGCGACTGTCAATTCTCACGCTTCGCGCTCGATAATTTATTAACGTCGCGCTATGCGTTTGGTCTTTATATTTCACCCACACTGGTCCATAGGCCTTTGAAAATTAAAGGTCATCACATCGATAATTGTAACTTAGTGATAGTGAATTCTCTTTTGTTAAAGCTCTTTCAGCTTTAACGAAGACATTCTCATCACTCATCCCCTGCTTTACCGTTCAACACTATTATATATTATTATATACAAAAAACGATTTCAAATTCTCATCCTAATGAGAAGGTATTGGCCTAAAAAGAAAGACCAAGTTCGTAAACCAGCTATTTTTGATCAAAATTTAAAAAGTGAGCGCGTATTCAAAATTCTTAAGACCACATTTTTCAGGATTTTAAAATTCTATGAACAGTTCTTCAGAGTACTCTGAAACTCAAACAATTTACCCGTATGACTTTTTTCTATAAAAAGAAAATTGTCAGAGTTACAGCTTTTTCAAAATCCAAAAAAACAAACTAAAATGGACATTTTAAGCCAAACAACGCATAATATGAAAAAAAGTCAAGAAAAGAAAAACGTTGATTTTTGAAAGTCCTACAAGTTGATCATAAAAACTTTTCCAATTTGTCGAAAAGTTGAAAATCCAAATTTGATGTACCAAAAATGCTTCAAAGCACATTTTTTAAAGATTTAAAAATTCTATCTATGGTTGTTCGTAATACTTAGAAACTCAAACAATATATCATTATAACGTTTTTCTATAAAAAGAAAATTGTCAGATTTAGAGCATTTTAAAAATCCTTTAACATCTGTCGTTTGTCCAAAAGTCAAATTTTTATATCTTCAATGCTTGTTCTACAAATAAAACAAAAACTACGCGTTTTTTTAAGAATTGAATAACAACAAATTTATAGATGTTTTTCAGCTGCACAATTTTGATCTATTCTTATTTTGTACTATCTTGCTTAGTTTGACCATATGTTCGAGATTGAATGATGATTTTACTTCTCTCTTCCTGTTGCTTATTCTTATCACGAGTCAAACTATTTATGTATGTGGGTGTGTGTGGAACCTTTTGTCCGAACATTAAATTAAGAACTTGTCTCATCGTTTCTGCAAAGAAGTTTAATTTTAATTTATTTAAGTTTTAGAAATGTATAAAACATAGGCAAGTTCAATTTTTAAAGCAATGTTAGTGATATTAATGCAATTCAGATGTGTTATTTATTCACAGTGACCTGTCTTTGTATTATATTTATCCTTAATAAGATTTTTTAAACATACGTCTTTTTCTACAACACAAACTTCTCTCGTTCGCGAACACCGTTAAATGGAATTTTTCTAATTTCATTATTTTTTGTTCTGTTAAAAATTTAATTTACTTAACAAATTTAAAAAGTAGTTATGATAATCTTTTAGAGCTTTTAAAAAGTAACATTTTTATTTTATTATGGTTTTTCACATCGTGCATAATACATAAACACAATAGTACATACAGCTGTACTTCTATATGGACAGAAACACATACAGAAAGACACATTCGTAAAAAAGTGAGTTGATACATACGTGCGAATACAAAAGCCGCGCATGCGAAGTAAAATCTTCCTAAGTGTTTACTGGAGAGATATTTTGAATAATAATTATTACGTTAGAAAACATATTTATACATTTATGAATAATCCTGATTCTATACGTTTTTCGTTGATTATTTAACCTGCCTGGAGCATACCATTATGAATAATATTTCATGTGAATATGATTAAAAAACCTCAAAGAACTAGCTTAACTAGGGCGAGTTGAAATTGAAAAAAAAAATTTATGATTAATAGTCTTTCCGCGCAGGGTGAGAAAACAGAAAAACCTACAGCCTTTTTCTCTGAAGAAAAAAATACGAAATTACATTTCTTACAAGAATATATCCTTTTCAAATTCAAAATTTGTTTTAAAAGTTTCTGTGGGGCAAAGCCCTTGAAGAGAAACATTTATAAGCTGTTACAGAATCCGACCCATCAATTACAAAGTCATTTACAACTAGCTATTTACCAACATAAGGCTGTATTCAGAAAAAATTTAATCCTGTAATTCTTGTTTTAGAATTAAGTTCGCAATCTAACTCCTTTCCTGATGGTGACCATAATCTTACTGCTTTTCGACGTGAACTTCCGCCTTCTTCTTCTACTGACGACAATACTCCAGATACGAATCTTTCTCTTGCCGTAAGCCATTCTCCTGCCAGGTCATCAACATCCGCCGCGCCACCTCTTCGTACGAGGTCCAGGTCTCCTCCTCTCAGGGAAACGCATCATATAATATTTGGATATGGATTTGAAAAACTTGAATCTATTCGACTTAGTCCCTTTAAATATCCAAATCGGATCTTCGAACTTCGAAGATACGTTTTTCCTCCCGATAAACCAATTCGCGTGAAAACTAGAGGTTATCCCCTTGAACCCATGCCAATCAGAGAACAGATTGTCCTATCAACGTCCAATGGTGACGTCTATGCAATATTAAAAAAAAAATTAAGCAGAAACACTGTTTTATGTGGAATTTATAAAGATATTGATTTTGGAATGAAACAAGTAAAAATAAACATGTACAGCGGCGGGGTTGAAGAATTGACGACAAAAGAAATCGCGGCATGTCCAATAATTAGTAAAGTCTCAATAAAAAATACTTTTAGAATATATCTTTCGTGAACCACAATTCTTTACATGGTCATTACATGCAAAAAGTACGCGTAAGTGAGATCTGACTCTCTTTTGTGAACTTTTTCCAGGAACCTGATATTTGGCCCAACCATTAACTTCATTAATTAAATTTTGTTTAGCTGTTAAGAGTTAAAAGCTATATATTTTATGCGTATAAATAATTAGGCGTTTTAATAATGAGCTTTCAGATACTTCTCTTCAACTTTCCAGACATAAAAATGTATCGAAAAAGCAAAATTGTCTGCATAGTTTATTCGTCATCATTATTGTATTTGAGTTAACCTAAGAAATATATACGAAAACTTTTCTAGATAATTAAATAATTTATCTTGTTTCATACCGTTTTTCACAAAAGGAGAAAAAATTGACAGTTTCAATAATTTGTTGTTAAAACAATAAAAACAGTTTTGATATGGAGGCATAATCAGAGAAAAAAAATCTGCGCACATGTGTGAAGACGCAGAAGGTACCCGAAGGTGACTTGTAGGAAAACAAAGATACACTGCTGGGCTAGTGTTGCGCTTTTGTACAAGCAAGAAAATGCCATTTTTTGAAACGAGTGACCCGCTGTATTTTTGCTATATCTGGATGGGAAATCTTTTTTCTGCGCCAAGTACAAGCATCAAAAGGAAGTTTTGATGAACAGTGCCAATTAGTGCCTGCAGACAGTGTAATATAATTGCTTGTTTTGGTTATTCTTTCACATGCATCTTATTCAGAAGTAGTGGGAATAAAATGTACAGATTTGTCTGATATAAACAATTTTTCTTCTAAATATTAAATAATGTGTAACGTAGAAAGTAATATGTAAAGCTGCCCCAAAAAGGTTATGCTAAAAAATACACTTCTGATTGTAAAGGAGGGCAAGAAAAGTATATCCAATAATACCCAGGAGTTGCAAATTTAAAATCCATAATTATAGCAGAGTAATATCTATCTTATAATATCTACAATTGTCCTTCATCTTGCTAATTTTTCTTGGCATTATAAAATTTATTTATCCAATCGAGATAGTATAAGAGGAATGCGGAATGTATGCGGAATGTATGCTTTAAAGAGGGTTAAAACATCATATTGTGTTTGTAAATATTTCAGACATAATTTAGAATAACTTCCATTTTCTGAGCAACTGCGCACATTATTACTTTAATAACCATCCTACCTGAATTAACGTTATTTTTTCTGAATATATCATTTAATTAATTAATAATTGAACTGTAAAAATTATAATTCATATTTTAAATTTCGTAATACAATTTTATTTCTGAAATCAGATAATTAAGTATTTTTGAGAAGAAGATTTAACACCTACACCGTACTTTACTTTAAATATAAAGATTATTACATCGTTGTTCAAACTTGATATTTTTACTATGAGTTTCCAGAATAATCAAATTTTTTTACGCTAGATTTTTTATGTTACCGAAGTAGTACCGAAGTAGTAGTACCGAAGTACCAAAGTAGATAAAGGGCGACCGTACAAAGGGTTTCTGCTGAAAATAATAAAAATAATTATGCAGCCAACGTGGACATTTGTCCATGCAAGGACACGGAGTATATAGCGTCAAAACGGATGCGTAACATCAGTGCCAAAAGCTGAATGGCACCTGGGCGACCACTCAGAGTATGCAGCCTTATCCTGGCGGATTTTTTCTGCAAGTGTTGCCTGCAAGGTACGTGTCCTATCACTACTCAGGAGGGAAGAAAAATCATTAAAGGCATGACGATCTATTAAGCTCTGGGACCAGCTAGTATCAATACCTTGTGGTAGAAGAAGTATTCGTGAACCTAGCCTCTTTATAACTTGCGGCATCAGCCCTGATCTTCCTTCATTAAATGTTTTCATGGGAAGAAGTGCACACGATGTAGGAGTAGTTCTCCTTGACTTTAAGAAACGAACCAGGTTCGTTATTGAAGTTTAGGCACGGACTACATAAGCCTCACTGATTATCGGCGCCTTTGAATGAAGCCAGGCTTCGCCTGCCTATTACTCTGATCAGAATCCCTAATTGTCACCGAAATTCAAATAGTTTTCGAGGGAAAAGTTAATAGACAGGGGACTTTTATCGGATCGACGGCAGGCAGTTACGACCTATCTTACGATCATGCCACGTGGTTACAAAAGAATCAGCACCACGATTTCGTCAAGAGCGGGAGCAATTATCTAGAATGAGACTCGGTCCTAGTCAGATACCGCGAAGCTCCTTAAGACAAAGTTTTGTACAGTTCACGCTATTTACCATGTCTGATCTTAATGCGTGGTGCTTGATGCGAGTTGTTTCGACCGCTACGTACGTTGTCGGCAAGGTCAATAGCGGTAAAGTAAGTAGAGTCGACTGTATATTTTACATGTATAATTTGCCTGTAAGACACACATGAAAGATGATCCTCCTTTTTTCTGAACTAAGTTCACAGTCCTATCGTTTTCCTGATAGTGATCTTAATCCTGGCGTTTCACGTAGTGGAACTTCTTCTTCTTCTAGTAGACATTCTCTAGATACAAATATTTCTGTCGCCATACCTTAATCTTCTACTGCGTCTTCACCTCCAGCCGAGCTATCCTTCTCTTACTGTCGCTTCAAAAAATATGATTTAAATTTGCAAGAAGCGACCGTAGGAAAAATTAAATTACAAAATTATTTTTAAATAAAAAAAGTCTGATAGTTGGCACGGCCGTTAGTTCAACTTAAAATTATTGAGGTAAAAAATGTTAAAAACTATATACATATTATAGGGATAAATTTTTAAGAATATTCATAAGAAGTTTTGAATTGTTTCTAAAGTACCATAGTTTCTTTATAATGTTTAACTCTGGTATATGAAATAATTTTGGTGATAATTCATGTACCTTTGACCAAGACATATTTTTTATTTGCGGCAAAATAAGGTACAAATTTTATTCTTTATCATTGTATCAGAAAAACTTCTGCACGATTACGATAACTTTTAACATAATTAATGTATTACTGAAATAATTTGTGCTTTCACACACTTTTTTAAATTCCGGAATTCTTGGATTTCATGGAATTCAAGGAATACATGAAATTCACGAAATCAAGAAAATCAAGAAATGCACGGAATTCATTGAGTTAATAGAATTTAAGAAATACATAAAATTCAATGAATACGTGGAATTCGAGTAATCAATAAATTCAAGGAATTCATGAAATTCACGAAGTTCATGGAATTCAAGGAGTTCATGGATTTCAAGGAATTCATTGAAATCCAGTCACAATTCAATCACAAACTCACGGAATTTGTTCAATCCATAAATTCCATTAATTTTCTGTATTCCAAAAGTTTAATATTTCATGAATTTCAAAAATTCCTTGAATTCCATTACTTTAATTAATTCTACGTATTTTTTAACGGAATCAATTTAAAATAAAACAGGTTTCTATACTTGAAATAGCAGCTTCTCTCGAAGACGATATATGTTGTTTTTTAAGAGGAAACGAGGCGATTTACATATTTTTGCGATTTATGAAAACAAAATCCTTAAGAAGTTATAAGCAAAATAATAATAATAATAATAATACTCTCTATAAAATACTTGTATAAGGTTCTCGAAGCGCTAATCGATACAAACCTATAAAAACCGCCCCTTCGGGTCGGCCAGCCAATTCTCGTCACCCGTTTGTCCAAGACACCAAGACACACTGTAACCTGTTGCTCTTAAATATACTTATATATTTTTGAAGTGGTTAGTACTTTTGGCGATCCTGACCTATTTGAGGCACAAAAAGAGAATTTACATCGTGATACCTTTCACAAATCTTAAATAGATGTACTTTTTCTTGAATTGAATCAGTATTAAAAAATTATTTACAATTAAAATTTTCTCCTTTATCAATAGCATTAAAAAACATCCGGAAGTAAATTTTTATCATAAAATGAAAATTAGTTACAATTTTTCAGAATTGCAGCAAAAAATATTAGTTTTTCAAATTATAAATATAAATTATAAATCATTAGAAAATAAAGCATTAATATCCACAGAAAAGTGCAATTACTTAAGAAACTTGGTAACATAATTTTAAGATATTTAATATATAAATAAATGGAAAAATATATTAAAAAGGTTTAAAGATAGAAGCGCATTTTTCTTAAACTTTAAAAATATAAGCGTAAAATATAAATTGAAGTGCAAGTATAACTTCAAATACAAGTTATATATACGTTCTGTTTTTTGTATAGTTATTTTTTCGTTTGAAAGTCTGTATATGTTAGAAAAGATAAAAAAAGGTTAATAACTGAATTATTATGGAAAGAAACATTCCGTATAAATTCTATAGGGTAATTAAATAAAATAATGATAAAGAATAAAATTTTTATTTTATTTTGCATTATATGAATAAACATACCTGGTTTGAGATACATAAAATATTAGAAGAAACATTTATAGATTTCAACATAATATAGAAAATGTTGTATTTTCGAAACACTTTAATCAAGTCCGAAGTACCAGCCGAATTATGGAAACGTTTTCCTTAAAGTCGAAGGAACTTCAAGAAAAATTGGACAGTCCAATACTGTACATTAAATGCTTTATTATTCAACAGATTGTGAATATCATCTTGTAAATTTTATTATTATTAATTTTTAATACACGAAATACAGTTCAATTTAGAAAATTTTGAATCAATTCTTGGTTACAGTTGAACAACTTAAAGCGATTCTTATCTTAAGTTTAAAATTTCAATTAATTTCAATTTTTAATTTTCTTTTGATTTAATTTTAACTACCGTCGCTTATTATCATATTATTGTAGTGAAGGCTTGCGGTTCACACACGATGTACTGTAAAATACTTTCTTATTGGGTTTTGGCTGCCTACTGGACATTCCGCGATTTCTTCTTTAGATAATTCTTCAACAACGCCGCTGCTCATGTTTATTTTCGCCCTTTTTGAAACCGACTCAAAAATGTTAGACAAGTATATTCCACGAATAATCGTGCTTCTATGTGATCTTTTTTCCAATATTGCATAGGCGTCACCAGAGGGCGTTGAAAATACAATTTGCTTATCTCTGGGCATGGGAATAAGAACATAATTTTTGGTTCTCAAACGAATTGGCGTATCGGGAGGAAAAACGTATCTTCGTAGTTCGAATATCCGGTTCGGATTATTTTTGGAAGTTATTCGAATGAATCTTAGATCTTCAAAGTTATATCCAAGAACGCGTGTACAAGCTTGCATGAGAGGAGGAGATCTGGACCTTGCACGAAAAGGTGGCTCAGCAGGGGCAGGAGACTTGATAGAAGAATGAGGTGTATCAGAAGGTGAAAATCTTTTAAAAAATTGTCTGTCAGAAGGGGAAATAGAGGGCCCACTACGAGAAACACCAGGAAGGGGGTCTCCGTTAGGCAAACAGTCGAACTGCAAACTTACATCTGCAACAAGAAGTAGAAGATGAGAGTTCTTCAACTGCATTATCGAATGTTCGTATATCATGTGCGGTAAATAAGATTCTGTTGCTAGTAAAAAGTTGCAAAACCTTAAAAAGTAGTACACAGAGTAACGTAAATCGATATTAAGTTTCTAGTTGAAAATTCTTCATTTTAGTTGAAAGTTTGTCTCTGATTGAATTTAAAGCAAAGGTGGTCTTGCTTATTTATACAAATTAAGATGAAAAGATTAAGTCGATATATATAAAGTTGAAATTTGATGATGGATGGGCTAGCGAAATATTTCCCTGCCGCTATCCATGTTTAAAATAAAAAAGTTTATTTTCTGTATTTAAAAAATGTTTCAGTAATTATGAGGCCAAGAAAAAATTAATTTAACAAATTCTAAAACAGAAAACTAAAAAAAGGCTGCACTTAATATTAGAATATAAGAACTGAAGAAACTCTTTTGAAAACGTACTTAAACGTGCGCATTTGGTGGAGTAACTATATGTGGCCGTGTACAATTAATTGCAAAAAAAGTGATTTGCGTAAGGCTTGACGGAAGTTTGTGTAAATAAAGATATACTATATTCTGTTTACCAATAGAAATGAAGGTAACTTCCAAGAATAAGGCCAGAGTCAGGAAAACCCTCATCTTTTCTAAATGGAGGACAGACTGGTTAATATATTAACGAAGGATTTAATCAAAAATTCGCTGATGAATATTTTTCTGCTACCTTAGCTCAAAAGACCTATACTCTAGTCGTTATCTCTCACATAAAATGAGTTAAGATATTTACCTTTGATAAGCGTCCGCTTCAGCTAACAAAATTTGGTATTATACGAGACATTATCTTGAAAAAATGCGTCGTTCTCTGACTTTGATTTTAAATCAATCACGCAGAAACTTAGCCCTTTCCTTACCCCTTAGCTTTCGATTTTTTTGAAAGTTCCCTTACATGCGTGTTTATAATTATTTTAATTGAGAGAGAAACAATCTGTTTTTAATTAAAGTGACAGGGAGTATGTAAAATTGCAAAGTTTGAGGTGCTGAATTGGGAAGTTCAACACGACGGGCTTTTGTTAAAGAATTTTACGAAAAGATTTCCTTCAATAGACTATTTGCTCGGTTCCAGTTGCTCTGTAAACTTTATGTAAATGCTTATTACGGATGACCCTTGTATTCGATGTACAACACTCTCATTTGGACAGAGATTTTCTATTAAATGCTTTTGATGCATATTTGACAAAGTTATGTTCATATTGCTTTCTACCACTTCAGGAGAAAGCTTAGGTTCTTATCCTAGAGAGAGCTTAGGTTGAGGAGGAATAGGGTAGTGGAAAATGTGAGAGTAGCCTGTAAAACAGGCATGGTTTACGAAAGTAAACTACAAAGCGCAATGAAGAAGATAGTTATTATAAGTTGGATAGTAGCATTTGTGATGGAAATTCCAATGAAAGTTTGAGGCCCAAGGGAAACGCTTTCTAAAATAATAGGATTTGCCATTATGCGATTTTGGTCTTCTGCAAATCTAACGAGGTGTTTCCCAGGTGCAAATTCTATTTCTATATTTTTTTAGACTCTTTATAATTTACTTTTCTTTTTACTGCAGGTTTTGTACAAGTTTCGTTTAAATATACCCAATTTTTCAACGCGCCGCTAATTCCTCTCGCCAATTTCTGTGCTTACTCGCATCTACCTACCTCTTCTCGGTCGGGTGGAATAGTCACCCGTCGAGTGACTCCCACCCATCACTCTCGTGATTTCTGAACCGTTCATCCGTGCGTATCCGCTTATTCAGCTCAATCCTGTTTTTTGTCGAGGTACAAAATTTGATAAATTCTTGATTTTTTTTTCAACTTTTTGCACATTATTTTCTCTAAAAAATGTCAAAAATATCTGTATTGATGCTTATTTGACGTGCAATTTTATAACCATTTCAACTGTTTGGGTGTTAGTTACTTTGTGAACTCCCTTCAACAATTTTCCACGACTGCTTATTGATTATTGTCATCCTACCTACAGAAACCCTTTAAACATACACTCTCTTATCCGCGACTACTTCGGTAAAATGAAAAATCTCGACAAACAAAATAAATATTATTCTGAAAATCTATCTTTAAAAAATATAAGATTCGAACAAAGACATAATAATATTTATATGGAAAGTGAATTACCTTATTGATATTAGATTTTTGTCTGAAAAATACTAAGTTACCTGATTTCTGAAACACAATTCTAGTCCTAGATTTAAAATAAGATGTTTAATTTTTGGTGTGGAATAATAAATTAAACAAATGATATATTTAGAAAAAGTAATGGTAATTCAGGTAAGAAGTCGATTAAATAAATAATGTGTAAAGTGGATTAGAAAATGGAGGTTATTTTGAAGTAAATACTAGGAAGATCGAATTTGTTTTCTTTTTTATATATTGTCAAGTAATTTAAATAATAAAAGATCAGGAGAGTTGCGTATGAAATATTTACAATGTTCAATATGATATTGCAACACCCAAAAAGTGTACTTTTTCTCCATTCGCTTTAAATTCAATTTCGGATTCATAATTTCAATTATTTTTAGTCTTTTTAAGAGCCGAAAGCTACAGCTAAAAGTCCTTTGAAAATTTAAAGAAATTATACTCTACTTCATCACAAGAATATTCTTTCAGATTTTTCTGTTTCAGTCGGATATTCAGCGGGTTTATGAAAAAGTTGTCAAAAAAAAGCCAGATCTTATAGACTCGTGCATTTTTTTCAAATGGCTGTATGAAGAATTGTGGTTCACGCCAGATATATTCGAAAAATCTTGTTTATAGAGATTTGTTTCGTTATTGTACATTCTGCGACTTCTTCTGTGGTCAATTCTTCAACCACGCCGCTAGTCATGTTTATTTTTATTCGTATTAATCCCAAATTGATATATTTATACATTCCAAAAGAATATTTTACATCAGCGAATAGTAATTTACCGAAAATGGCATCAGAAGTTCTGTGGTTTGATTCCCCGTGGAGCGAAAGAAAAAAATCTTTTTTTCAAGAAAAAATGTTAATATCATCTTTATACATTCCACATAAAATAGTGTTTTTGCTTAATGTTTCTTTTTAATATTGCATAAACTTCACCAATAAATACTGATAAGATAATTTGTTCTTTGATTAGCATGAGTTTAAGATTATAACCTCTGGTTTTCGAGCGAATTCGTTTATCTGGAGGAAATAAGTATCGAAATCTTCAATTTGCACACTATTGCCAGTAGTGGTTCACAAAAAGCTTCCTCACGATGCCAAAATTATCGAATCATTTTTTCTTCCTAATGGAGAATTAACAGAGGAAGCTCAAGAAGCGACTAATAAGATCATCAAATATATACCCAAATAATGCATTTGTTTATAAAATTTGTTTAAAACATCATAGAATTTATCAACTAAGTATGAATGACAATGAAATTTTCAATAGATTATCAATTAAAAAGACTGAAATCGACACAAACAAATTTGACCTTCGACACATGCCCGAAGAATGAATTTGTTTATTAACTTTGTAGAAAAAAAATATATATATGTTGTGACAGAGTAAATTTTATGTACCTGTCACTTTTAAAAGGGGCATTTATTTGATGATTTGGGAACGACACACGGCGGCCAAGAACGAAAGTCTCGACTACAGGGCACTCATTAAAAATTGTTAATTGTTCATTTATACCTTCCAAACGTTTGTTGCGTGGCTTATCCACCACCTATCAAATCTTGGAGAACGATATCAACGCCACGGATTCAAGAGATAAGCCGTCACTTCCAAGGGTTTGTCGAATTACCAACGACCAGGGTAAATGACTTATCGCCAACCACATTTCCAACATCTTGTGCCTTTAGTTTCCGATCCCAGCACGAGAGGACAGGCCTTAATTTTTCATGAAGATAGCGGTCTTGACTCGGCGGACAATTAACAGTTCTCTCTCTCCATTTCGTCGCCGAGGTATGTCGTCACCACTACAACTTGCCACTCCATGGTACGGCCGCCTAGGACCCGTCCAGTAACTACTTCACCAGAGTTACCGGATATGGTCAGAACCAAGTTAAGCCAATCAAAGCTCTCGCAGTATGTCGCTATCTTGGTAACTGCAAATGCCATACCAGGAACTTTTCGCACCACCAGAAGCTACTCTGATTACATGAACTCGGCCCACCCAACGCCATCTAACATCGAGCAACACCATATTGGTTCAAAATGCACGGACATTGGAGAAGAATTACAACAAACGATCGGAAACTTGACAAGCGTGGTCTCAACGGTCATTGGATGGGAAATTAATTCGACGTCAACTTCGAGATTCGCTGTGATTTGTTTATTAGAAACAACGTATTCACCTGGATTATGGGCATATGGTAATGGAACCTCGTAGTTAACATTTGAACTCAATTTACTGTTCCAGTTATGGATTTTTCGAATTTTTCCGCTCGAAAATTAGAGTTACGATAAATGACCGAAGTCTCGGATATTTTTTATTATAAGTTTCATGGAGATTCATAATCCACGTTCTGGCCAGGATCGTACAATCAGTTACGTCGTCAAACGAGTAGTAGTTTAACGTAATTAATAGTTTTGTTTTAGTTCGGTCACCCTAGGTGGCGCGCTGCCGAGTGAAGCTGCGGGAGGTTCAAGTCAAGTTAAGTTATCGACGTGCTAGCGGTAAATAACGTCTATTTAGCCTTCCATACATACGGTGAAACTTTCATTTTAAAATAGATGTAGGATTTAGCTTATAAAACCGTGGTCTTAATAGTGCTTTTATAGATATGTCAAAAAATTAACATGACTATCACCGAAATCAAACGTATTCCTATTCAATTATTAATTTTAGTTCTAGAATTTTCTCAATAGTGGCGCTGTGATTCGGGTTTTGTCAGCTTCTGTATTCAGCGAAAAAAATTGTTGAAATAAGTCAGAGATTTCTCAGTAAGCGTTTAAGTACTAAATTCAGTCTTGTTCAATTATTAATAAATTTTGATAAACCTTATCTAGTGATAATTATGTAAAATACAAATTGAATCTGTAATAAATTCAAATTTTCCCGTCAATTGCTTAAACTCTGGAAGTTTGGCATATTTCAAGTTCCACATAACTCCAAGGCTGTTTTTTTTTTGGTGAACCTGAGAAACTCACCTAGTACTAAGAGATGTTTTTCATTGTACCGTTATTTAATAACGCATTTAGGATATTTCTGTAAAATTTAGTCTTAGTTGCGTAGGGATTGCGTAGTTCCGAGTTTCTCCGGTAGTGCGTTGCGGCTTGAGGTTCTGTGAACGCGCCCTGACGCAATGGACCTGGCGAGTTGATGGTCTAGGCGCGTTGGACAGGAACGGATGAATTGGGTCCATGAGATTGTGGATAGCGACTCAGATTTAATCTGATGCCTCGCTGGCCCCTTCTGAGTGCGTTCTCCTGTTAATTTTAATGTAATTTAACAAAAACAAAAGAAATAGAATCAGTGTGCGTGGGGTTTCTTTCTGTGGGTTGTGCAATTTTTGGATTCATAGGTTAGGCAACAACATGTCGCGAAATTGAACCTACCGACCACGTGGTCGAAATTTTCCAGGGAACTCGATTGAACTTTCTACAGTGTCGGGATAATTAGAACTAAATTGTGTAAATTCGTGATTCTCAAGTTGTTAAATTTATTACTTTCCTTGATGGAATAAATACCGGATGTTTCTCCTTTTTTCATATGGACGTTGGATTATTGAGAACCATCCCTAAGGTCCCTGTTTCCTTGCTCCCTTTAGCTCCTTTTTCAGTTTTTTTTAAGTACATAGAGTGTTTAACTTATAGTATTTTTCTTTACATTCATTATTTTGCCGAGCTGAGTGTTTAACTTTTTTTTTTTTTTTTTGACGAACTTAAGGGGCCTGGCTGGCGCCCAGATACCTAACGAACTATATATGTATATTTATATGTGTGAGCACAAGCATATACGTATATATTCTATTTAACTGATCTGCCATTTTCGGGGTGGAATAAACCACTTTCACAATATATAGTTTATCAACCAATCGTGAATTTTTCTGAAATCATCATAAAGTGTCCAAGTAAAAATACTGACATAGAAAAAAGCAACTATTTTTCCGTCCACATTTACCGAAATAATGCATTTGCTTGTTAAATTTGTTTTCAAAAATCATAAAATTTATCAACTTATCATGAATTCTGCTGAATTTATTATGAAGATCCCAAACAAGAAATTATTAATGCATTTTTTAAATTAAACTTGTTTAAACAATTCATAAAATTTACCAATTTTTTATGAATCTTGCTGAAATTTTCATGAAGTTTACAACTAAAAAGACTGGCATTGAAAGAAAAGTCTGCTGACAAATGCATGAACAAATTATGAACTTTGCTAAAATCATCATATGAGAATAAACAATTATAATCTAAATAGAAATTCTTCGTTTATTTTAACAGTGTTACCATTTAAATTTCTTGCAATATAACTTGAAAAACGTATAATTATGGAAAATCGTAAAAAACCTTTTTTTAACAAATAATTTGGTTACATCAATTATTTTGTTTCTTGTATAATATTAGAACATTTTAGGCTAATATAACTGTCTTCAATTCAGGTGATTTCAATAATTCTCTTATAATTGACGAACACTAGGAACGTTGAGCAGAAAAAATTGTAATTTTTTTCGTCATATTTGTTTAGTCACAAAATAATTGATAACCTAATTCTAAATTCAAGCTTGACAACTCTCTTATAAATCTTATCAGATTTTTTTTCAAACTTTTTTGTTTAATGCGGTCAATATTTGTGGGGTGTACGTTATTTTGAACCGAAAAAGTCATTTTTTCCCTACTGTGCACTTAGTTTGATAATTCCCAGTCTCTTATAAGACTGCGGGACAAGAAGAAAAAATATACAAAATGTGTTATAAGGCTGTCCTATAGTTCAGCGATTCCCAAACTAGTGCCGCCGGCTGATGAGGCTGCCGCCGGCAGGCGGATGCCACCCCGGGCCGGGCAGCTAGGCAGGCTCCGAGGCAGGCTCCCCGCTGCGAGCAGAAGGCTACTTTCCTCGACTTTCGTGTACTTACCACGAAGGACCCTTTCATTGTGATGAACTTGCAATAACTGAAATTATAAAGACTTAGACTGATCAAGAAATCTCGGGTCTCAATGTTGGTTAGCATTTTTTCCTTGGATTATCCGACGTTCGTGTTCCATTCATCACAAAATAGCAAGCTACAACTGAACGCATTAAAGAAACACTCTTCCGTTGTTCATGGAAATGGTGAGATAGCTCACAAAGAGAGCTCTGGTCTTACTTCCAGGCGAGTTTCTTGTCACTTATAACTTTTCCTTCGTACCTCAATTTAATGGTTAAGTGCCATAACGGTGTTTTTGTTTATTAATAAGTCACTTTTTCTTCATTCTTTTCATAAACTGTGTACAAATCAAATGAAAAACAAGTATCTTTTAAAACCGTCGGGACACCGTTTTTGCACCGAGCCGTTTAATTGTTTGACGTCTGTGTGTCATTTATCATAAAAACACTAAGCTACCACTAACCGCACTAAATCCTTCACTTATTCTTTCCAGTCATTGTTGATAATTAAGAACAGTCTGACCTCATTAACAAAATATGATTTCTTTTCCCATCGCTCGACGTTTGCGCGTTAACAGAGATTACGAAACGGTTTACAGAATAATATTCTAAAAAAAGTCGTGCATGGGAATTACGTAGAACGTATGAAAACATTTGAATCGAATATAATAAGTATATAAAGCGCAATGATTTTGACATTTTTGAGCAATTGTAGTACTCAGGTAAAGAATGATAAACTGAGTTTGCCAAAGAAAAAATTCGAGGGTATATATTACAAATTACTAAAGCTAAATTTGATGATAAACCAGAAAAATAATAAAGAAATTTGGATTTTCACTTCTGCCTTTTCTAAATCATTAGCAGCAAAATGATAGATCTAGCTTCACACCTGGATTTCAACCTGGTCTCCAAACAAATTTCCAACCTATATTTAAATCAAATTACCAACCTAGATTCACAAATAATGAACCCATATCTCCTTACAACCCCTACTACCAAATGTTACCAATGTCGAATTAAAGTTCATTGGGTTAGTCATGGAAAAAGTAACCAAATGATCAAATTTCCCACTGAAAAAGTAGAAAACAATTTAGAAATAATAACGGTAAACAAAATTTCCAGAAATCGAATTACTGTAACAAAAATCAAAAGCCGTCTAACAGTAATAACAGAGAATCTCAAGGCACAAGTTCCAACTTTCGCAAAAAAAGGACTCAAACACAAGAACGACTGAGGAGACAAAAAAATGTGAATTTCTTGAATTGTAAAACTAAAAGCGAAATGCCATAATTTCTAAATTCGGTTAAAGATGGCATAACGGAGACACGTTTACGTCTAAAGACAAAATAAAAAAATAAATTATTTTGTATTGTAGTAAATACAGATGCCACACATTCGTACGTTGGCAAGAAATTTCCGGAAAAAATCTAGAATTCCAAGTATTCGATTTTTAAACCGATATCTTGTCATCCTTGGCACAGATATTCTAAAAGCCCGGGAATTAGTTAAGAAAAGAGAGAAAGGGAATTGCAAGAAGTGCTATACGAGGGGGGGGGGGG
>NC_046658.1:147788272-147813972 GCF_010883055.1 Belonocnema kinseyi
GAACCGTGCTCTGCGCCAAAAACGCCAAGAATATGAAACTAGGCATGAAAAAGTGATTTTTCTCGATGACAATGCACCATCACACCGGAAAAAACTGACTCGAGAATTGGTTGAGTCGTACAGCTGGCAACCGCTACCCCATCCAGCTTACTCACCAGACTTGGCTCCATCCGACTACCACTTATTTGCATCGATGGGGCACGCACTCAGCGAACAGCGCTTCACTTCTTACGAAAATGTTGGAAAATGGCTCGATGACTGGTTTGCTTAAAAAAACGAAGACTTTTTTTGGAAAGGTATCCATAAATTGCCTGAGAGGTGGACAAAATGTGTAGCCAGCGAGGGCGCATACTTTGAATAAAATATTTGTTATCATTCTCTTGAAATAAATGTGTTTTTTTCTTGAAAAAATACCGGTTTCATATGTATACACCTGGTATGTGATGCTTTGCACTCAGGCACCTTAGTTTCCAAAGTCTTTCGTTTCAGGCGTCGTTCAATCTTCACACTGTTCTGTCCTTGAATGCCTCTTTAACTTCTATTTCCTCATGCACTTTTTCATTCAAACTTTTGCATTTTTACAAATTTTCACATCTTTTCGAAATACAATCTTATTTGAACACTCTAAAAATCCTTTCCACGATCTGTGTCTGGGTACTCTGCCATTTATCATTCACCGAAGTACGTGTTTGGTTTGTCGTTCATTTCAATTATCTCAACATGCACAAAATATTTCAACGAATTTTTTTTACATTTAGCAATCAGGTCTACTCTATACAACATTCTTCAAGGAGTCAGATCACGCCACCAGGCAGCATAGTAGGTGTAAATCGTGAGAAGGGAGCTCCGAGTTCTGCAGATATCAAGAAACATTGAGAAATTTATGAGAGGACGCGCTAGGAGCAATTGAAAAATATTATGAAAAGAAATCGCGATTACACCAAATAAATGCACAACTTCACTAGTTCTAAAATACCTTGCAATTGAAGGAATTTTATCACGACAGCAAAGTTTGCTTTCCGTACTTATTTCACTCCAAGGTATTGGCAGCCCTGTAGATGACAATTTTTTTGCCTGGTCCAATTTCAGAACATCATTATTAAGAATCCATAATTAATATGATCAACTATCTAAAGTTGTGCTTATACAAATTTTCTGATTTATTTGCGTCCCTTTTTCTGTAGTATGTAAATGTGATAGAAGCCTTTAGTAGTCTGTAGGCAGAACAACATATTTTTGGCTGATTTTGACTTCATTGTCTCAATTTTTCACACTTATTATTATTTATACTTATATCTATCAAAAGTTCTAGATTGTATGTGAAATGGGATATTATAAGTATATGTGAACAGAAAAATTCTTTACTTGCTTATAAAAATTTTTTCGCATAAATTTAATATGATAATTAAAAAAAATAATGGTTAGTAATAAAATTTATATTTTATTTTTAATCTATTAATGGCCAGTCTGGACCCAATACACAGAAATGACTCAACATTTAGTTTATAAATTGAGTTAAACATAATATAGAAAATTCAGCAATTTGGACTCACTTTAATCGAGTTAATTAAGTTGAAACTTTCTAAAAATTTTTAATTAATAATTTTGAGCGCTCTCAATTTTTTTTTCAGGCTGCGAAGCTGCATTTCAAAATTCATTGTTTCAAAAATGTAGACTTAAGAATGAAGACCAAAGATAGAAAAAAATTTTTAATGACATTCCTTTTTTTCTTTCAGGGTCAATTCTTTGCAAACGCGCGCTGTCCATGTTAATTTTTGCTCGTTTTCCCTTCGAAGTAATATGCAAAAATATTGCACGTAAAATATTTTCCCTGCAACCTTTTTCGAATATTGCAAATACGTCACCATTGGAGGCTGATAATACATTTTTTTTCTTCGGTTAGCATAGGCCAAATACCACTATGTTTTTTTATCACTAGAAGTGGTGAATCGAAAGGAAAAGTGTACCTTCAAAGTTTGAATGTCCGAGTTGGATTGTTCTTAGAAATAAGTCGAAGAAATCTAAGTTCTTCAGGGGGGAACCCAAGTATTAGAAAAGAAGGATGCCAGGCAGAAGGAAACCTGGACCTTTCGCGAAGAGGAAGCTGGACAGGTGCATGAGTTTCGGTAGTAAAATGAAGTTTGACTGAAGCAAGAGATTTATAACGAGAAGCAGTAGATGGTCTGCAGTGAGAAAAACCAGGAATAGGATCGCCATTAGGCAAAAAATCGAACTGTAAACTCAATTCTGGAACAGGAAACGAAGGATTACATTTTTCTCTGTATAATAAGCATTATTTTGCACATATACTGTATAAGGTCTATTTTGCATTAACGTCTGGCATGTGCAGATGCAAAAGCTTAACAAAAATTACATAAAATGGTAGATAGATTATATAATGTAACCATAATATGAAGTTAGTTTTCTTTATTATTTTTTTTTCATTATAAATTTTTTTATCATATTCACCAACAGAATCCAGGATCAGCGCCAAGCATAATACCAGATTCCAGGCAACCCACATCTTTTATAATTATAAGAAAAATGGATCAATATGTTAATCAAGAATATCGTCAACAACGTAATTAATGAATATCCTACGCCCGAAGAAGCTTATCTAATCTATTATATAGTCGTTATCTCTTATAATGAAGACGCTAACTTGGTATTTTTAGGAGATTTACATTTTTAGATAAGTTAGTTTCCAAGAGTAAAATTTGTTTAAAAGTTCAATTGAAACTGATATTACCATTTAAAAAAATATTAAATTGCAGGCAGATTTTTCTAACATGGTAGCATTATGTAACGTTTAATTAGAATTCACAGAATATCAATGACTTCACTTTAATTCAAGAGATTTTAAAATATTTAAAAACATTTATACATTTTTAGGAATTTTTCGACTATCTCGATATCACCTCAACGAAAGTAACATAATCAGCTTAGAATAAGCTAATTTTTTGCTCTGATGACTTTCGCATAATTATAATATTGAGTTTGGGACAGGCTGTTTCCGCAAGTAATCAAAATGTTGACTAATCAGAATTCGTTACAATTTGAAACTTCTTTCCCAAAATTTGACCAAAGGAATTGAATGTATTTCTAAATCCTAAGTTCGTTCCTAAATTCCTAAATCCTAGTCCGATATTAGTAGAAAAGTAAGTTTAAAAAAAATTGTTCACGACATAAGGGGAACTAAACCTTATGGGGAAGCGATCCGGGAGGCCACGAGGATTAGAGAAGCTAAATGGCATAAAGAGATAAGAGAGCTGAGGGAGATATTAGAAGAGTTAAATAGAGTAGTAGGGTGGGTAATAAAGGTAAAGAAATCTTAAGTTAAACAAATTGAAGAGGAAATTATAGTGTGAAAAGGAAGAACGAAAAAAGCATGTAGAATATAAATGGAAAGGCAGATATGGAAGTCGGTGGCAGGATGGAGGGCGAGCAGAAAGGGATCTGGAGGAGAGTCAGGCATATGATAGAAGACAAAGAGGAAGAGCATTGAGACAAAAAGAAGCAGGTGGCGGATAGCAAAAGTATCAGGGTAATGGAGGTCAGCATAGAAAACAATAGAAATAATAGTGTGGAAATAGGGTTGAAACTAAGCCGGTGGAAAGAAAGAGAGGACGTAGAAGAGCTTCTGCGCATCAAAATGTAGGGGGTTAAGGGCATGGTAGGTAAAGTCAAGCTGGAAGAAAAAAGGGTTAATAAAGTGATCATCTTGGAATTGAAGGGCTGAGAAGATAAGTTGGGGTGATGCAAAATAAAAATAGGATAAAGGATAAAAATTTTTTTATCAGTCAGGATTTGATGGCGAAGAAAAGGGATGTACAGAGAATTCCGAATGTCAAAGGTAGGGTATATGAGAACAAAAATAGATGAGAAAATGCGGATGTGGGATGAGAAGAAGGAGGTGTTTAAGGTGTTACAGGGGGACTTTTATCGTAGGAAGTAGGGAGGTGGAGATAAAGCATGGTGGTGGAGTAATAAGAGTGCCGTACAGGAACGTAGCAGTCGTATAGAAAAGAGATGATGATTTCCAGTGGTATGTCCAGAAATTTTATATAGTGGAACTGGTAACAACATGGATAGAATAAAGGTAACTGAATAGATTGGAGGAAGAAGTTTATGACGGTAGAAAGGCACAGGGTTTGCAAATAAGTGTAGTGAAGATTTTTTTTGCGAACATTTTATAAGGTGGTAAAAATACAATAATGATGAAGAATTTATATTTTATTTTGCAATCTGCAAATAAGCAGTCCTGACCCAATGTACAGAAATCAAGTTAATTAAGTTAAAACCTTTTTTTTATTAAAAATGAATAATTTTAAGTGCTTCTCAATTTTAATTTTTTTTTTAGTTTACAGAACTGAATTTCTAAATGTATTAAATAAAAAATGTACGCTTTAGAATGAAGACCTAAAATTTGAAAAAAAAAATCAGTAAAATAAATCAATGCAAAGAAAATATTCTAAAGTTATTTGCTATTGGGTTTTGTACACCTACAGGACATTCTGTTAGTTCTGCCGGGGTCAATTCTTTATAAGCTCCGCTGTCCATGTTAATTTTCGCCCGTTTTCCCTGCGCAGTAACATGCAAAAATATTGCACGAAGAATTTGTTTGTTGACGATTTTTTCGAATATTGCAAAGACGTCACCATTGGGCACACATAATACAATTTTTTCTTCGGCTGGCATGGGCATAAGACCACCATGTTTGGTTCTAACACGAATCGGTTTATCGGGCGGAAAAGTGTATCTTCGAAGCTCGAATATCCGAGTTGGATTTTTCTTGGCAATCAGTCGAACAAATTTGAGTTCTTCAGGTGGAAATCCAAGTATGAAAGTAGAAGAATGCCTTACAGTAGGAGACCTGGACCTTTCATGAAGAGGAAGCTCGACAGGCGAAGGAGAGTGGGCAGAAGAATTCGGTCTGGTAGAAGAAAGAGACCTTTCAGGAGAATTCCTATCAGGCGGGGAAGCAAAAGGCCTACAGCGAGGATCACCAGGAATTGGGTCGCCATTAGGCAAACAGTCGAACTGTAAACCTAATTCTGCAACAAGAAACAGAGGAATACATTTTCTTAAGTAAACGAATTTTTCAGCCATATATTTATTATTGTAAGATCAAAAACTTTAAATTATATTCTGATATTATCGCTTCAAATAATAAGTTCATAAAAGATCAACTGAAATCTTGTAATAATAAGTATAAGTAATAATTAAAAGAAAATTTTCTTTATTATATTTTCTTTGTTGCAAAATTTATTATTATATTTACCCATCGAATCTAGAATAACTATCAATGATAAGACTAGATTAAAGATGGTCTGCATCTTTTCTAACTATATGAAAAATTGAATAATATGTTAAGCAAGAATGTAATCAAGAATGTAACTAAAGAATATTCTACTGATTTAGTAACTTTTATAATCTATAATATAGTCGTTATCTCTTATATAAAAGACGTCGGCTTTGTTCCTCTAACATATTTACATTTTATATGAGGCAGTTTATATTAATAGTACGAGTAAATATTTAGTAAAGAAATGTGATAATTTAAATTAAGTATGAATGTTTCAGAGTTATAAATCATTTTTTAAGTTATTAAAAATGTACAATTGTTTCAGATCACTCAATATAATAAGAACGAATTTAATGTGATACGTATCGTCGTATTCTGTCATAATTAAGATAATTGTCTGAGAGACAAAATTTTTTTATCATATTCCTCAAATATAATAGAAAATGACATGAATAAGTACAATTCCGACTTGAAATAGGGATTTTTCAAAAAATCATAATCCTACGTTATGTACACCAAATTTCCGTAAAGAATTATTGTTTCAATTAAATCAGAAGTTTTAGTATAAAACGAAAATTGTCGATAGTAATTTTAATTCTGATTTAAAGAAAGGAAAATTTAAATTAACTGTGAAAAATTAGCAGTTAGTCGGGAATTTAAATCATTTAGGTGAACACTAGGGAGGTATATGCATTATTTTCAAAGTACAGTGACAACCTTCTATTGCGCCGATTGTGGGGTGGCGGTGGTTGGAGAAAGTAGATATGAGGAAAATGTTAATATTGTAAATACTAGATAAGTATTAAGTATTAGCTACAGGTGCAGAAGTTGGCAATGCAAGGCAAAGCGATAACGTTGGCGTAAAACATGCCAGGCGAGCCGAAGCGAAGTGAGAAAGGCTAGGCTATAAGAACAAGCGGTTTTAGAGGTAAAGTGCGGACAGATCTAAGTTTTTAAGAATTATTTGTGAGCAAATTCTTTGAAAATAGAAGTGTAAGCAAGTCAATTTTTTGAGACCTGCGAATTGAAACCGAAAAGTCTCAAGATAGCCTGAAAGGAGCCTTCAGGTTTAACCCTGACGAGAGTTTTACTTTTATTACTCTGTTATTCAACTGCTTGGAGTCAAGTGTCCGCCTAGGGTTCAAGTTGAGACCGTAACAGCCCCTGGCGCTTGGGTGATCCCGTTGTGTCCCCTTATAAGCTTTGAGCGTGGCCCCAAAGCACTGTCCAGAGGGAGAGGACCGCAGCCACGCTGTTTGCTGATATTTCAGACTCATTGATACTGGAGGTTTCCATGAAGTTCAGCAAGGGGGCTGAAATCCTGAGGATGATTCTGGAAGATCGCGTGGCGTGGTGGTGGGCTGGAGGCGTCGGAAAACGAAGGGGTTGCGAAGTAGTGAAAAAAAATGAAAGCCGGAACGTGCAGTGTGCACCAAACTAATTGCCTTCGGGTCAAGATTGCGGTAATAAGGATTGGGGTTGTTGTTCCCCACTCCATCTCCTGGACCTGCAGGGCCGTGTGGTAGTGGGGTGCTTCTAACTTCGTTACAACCTCCCTTCTCTGTGCAGGACGATCTTTATTTATTTTACAGATTGCCTCGCCTCTTTCTACTTCCATATTAAATAAAAACCCTCTTCTTCTGTCACGTCTATTTGTATACTCGAATCATCTTCTTTATTAGTCTGTTTTCAGATTTCGTTTCTATTTCCTCGTCCCCTTCTTGTGCCATTTCCTCTTTATCAAATGAGATTTTGAAGATCTCTATAAATATTTCCCTTCTCTCGACCCAACCTCCTTTTTTATATTTCGTCCTTTGTTCAATCCGGAACCACGTGATGGTATTTTGTGCGGTTCGACATTTCTTCGCAATATGCGTTTGGGAAGCTGTAACATTTAACTGGAAACATCCTCCCACAATAACGACAACTCCACATCTTGATGCCTTCCATCTTCTTCTTTCTGAAACAAATTAAAACATATCCTACTGCTTGAAACAAAAAATAAAATAAAAATACTACTATTTTTCTCCTAATTCTTTTCTTCTTTTTTAATTTTACTAAACCTAATTTATAAAACGCATTTTATAATTATTGAAAAATTTGCCAAATTCTTTTAAACCGCCTCAGCAACAGTAACATGATCAGCCTTTTTAGTCTTTAAAACAAATATTTTCATTTTGATACAATACGAATCCTAACAGCTCGATTTATACGAGGATTTAATCATTTTCGGAATCTGATGTACACTGACAATAAAACTGTGTTGACGACATTCAATGATTTGAGTTTCTTAATATTAAATTATAATAATGGTACACATATATTATTAGTAAAGAAATGTGATAATTTAAATAATGTGTGAAGGTTTCAGAGTTATAAATTAATTTTTAAGTTATTAAAAAGTTACAATTCTTAGAGTTAAGTCAGTATAATTAAAAGGAATTCAAGGCTATACGTGTCGCCGTCTTCTGTCATGATTAAGATCATTATAGTAATAAAAATAAGGAGCTACTAATTAAACTTTAAATAGAGATTTTTCACAAAGATTAAGAATTCTACATTACCTAGACTAAATTTTCGTAAAGAATTATTGTTTCACTTGAAACAGACGTTTTGGTACAAAATAAAAATTTTTGACGATTTTAATTCTGATTTAAAGAAAGGAAATTCGAAATTGACTGTTAAGAGCTAGCAGTTATTCGGAAGTTTAAATCATTTGGGCAGACACTAGGGTGGTCCAAAAAACGATTTTCTAGCTACAGGGCAAGGCATTTCCCGTCTTAAATTTGCATTGCCGTAGAAAGAAAATCCGAAATTTTTTGTTTTTCCAAATTAGAATATGAAAACGTGCCACCAGGCACTTGGAAATCCCATTTAATTAACACGGGGTGATTTTGAATTTTCTAAAACTTAGAATCATGTTTCAGAGTTTCATCAAAATGTGCCCAATTTGTTTAGGGATTTAAGAGGAGTGTCTATGAAATAAAACCATGCTAATAATATTTATTTTCAACCCACCCACACCATCCCCACAGCGTTCCAAAATTTGATTTAAAAATGGAAGAACTACATTGTTACGTATTATTGTTACTTTTCAGCAATTTTATTTCGTTTTTTTATACAAATAACTACTAACGGGTAATTTGAATATTTTCGATGACTTTTTAAACGATTTTTAATTAATTTAAATTATTTAAACTTCATAAAATCAAGTTTCTGACTGCATGGTGTATAAAAATAATATCTTAACCACTTTTCAATTGTTTAAACAAATATAATTTGTTCTCCCCCTCATCGTAAAAATGAAAATTTAAATCACATGATCTTGAAGATCTTCAAATGAGCTCATGTGCGCCATAGTGAAAACATTTTGCGCCACATTGATAACCGAGTTAGCAGCGATCTTCAAATGCGCTCATATGCCATATAATTTTTTGTTTTTAATTTTGAAAATTGCCCAAGATATGGAGGTAACAAAATTTACGAAGTGATGTCCAACTAAATAAAAAGTTTGCGATGCGCAATGATAAAGGGAGTTTTCTATGAGGATTCAAATCCGCTCATATGCGCCATAAAGAAAAAATGGTGCGCCACATTAATAACCGAGTTATCAGCGATGAAAAGGGGTTGATGGGGCTGGCGTCATTTTTCTTAACTAATCAAAATCTTTTAAATCCATCACACCTATCTTTGATAACTTAAAATGCGCTCAAATGCACCACCACTAACAAATTTTGGGCTGGCTAATTAACAAAAATATTACCTTGGAGGATGATGTAACTCAGGTGTTAAATTCTCAACAGTAATGTGCAATATAACGTAAAAAACATAGATTCTTTCGTTTTGAAATGCGCTCACATGCGCTATAATTTTTTTTTTTTTTGAAAATTTTGAAAATTGTCCACGATATGGAGGTAACAAAATTTTACGAATGATCATCAACAAAATAAAAAGTTTTCAATCCGCATTGATGAAGTAACTTTCCTATGGGGTTTCAAATGCGCTCAGATGCCCCACTTTCACAATTAACAAAAAACCATAGTCATGTTTCGTCAGGCCTCGAGTGAGCAACAGAAACATTGTGAGCTAAATGCTCGGGATGTGCATGGCACGCCCTGCAGCTATCATCGGGAATGTCTTGGCTAAAAATGTGGCGACGGTACGTTAAGATGGAAATGACACCGCCTTGGCATGCAAAGATGAAAACTTCCTTACCAGACTTCAATCCGGGCGATTTAAGAAAAGCAAACGTTAGCTCATAAGACATTGACTGATCCTTCACATTTCTGTGGAAGATACCGTGCATACTGTTATCGAGTAGCTGTTCACGGAAGTTTTTTTCTTGTGCTTTCTTAATCCGGGCTTTCAGGAGTGAGTACTCAAGATAGATAAGATTTGATGCATTTTGCTCACCCCTAATACTGAAGTCGAATCCGAGTGTTTCAGCAGCCTCCTCCGCTGTTTTGTACAGAAACGCTCCTTTGCCCACTTCTTCTTGATTCCTGACCATTTTAAGAAGAGGGTCTCTTCCCTTTGCAACTCTATGTGCTGTACCCAGAATAATCCTGTTGTGAAGACATTCAAGACTCAATATTCCGCGACCCCCTTGACAGCGTGAGATTTACAGTCGCGGAACGGAAGACTTAGGATGCATGCTTTTGTTTATGTGCATAACTTTTCTTGTCCCGATATCAAGGGATCTGAGCTCGTTCTTCGTCCATGGAACTACTCCAAATGAATAGAGTAGTACCGGGACAGCAAGCATGTTCGTTGCGGATACTTTGTTCCTCGCCGACAGTTCGGAAGACCAAATCTGCCGGATGAGATGTTTCTATCTGCTTCGAAGAGTATCCTTTATAGATGTCACATCCTGAATGCGGCTCTGTGACACGCCCAGGTATGTATAAGTCTCTCCAGCGCAAAGGTGTCGTATGACGCTTCTATCAACGAGCTCAGGATCTTCAGGGATGCCATTAAGTTTTCTTTGCTTCAAATAAACCTTGGGGCATTTGTCTAATCCAAATTCCATTTCAATTTCCTTAGTATATCGTTCGACAATCCCCTGAGCTAGATGCAGTTGCTCTCTATTTTTATCATAGATCTTAAGATCGTCCATGTAAAATACATGAGTGACTTTGTAACTTCAATCTGCAAGTTTGCAGCACAAGTACCCGTCGGAATGGCGAAGTGCTAGAGATAGTGGCAATAATGTAAGGCAAATGAGGAGTGGGCTCATCGTGTCGCCCTGAAAGACACCTATCTGAAAGGTGACCTTGTTAGTTGTCACACGATTTTTTCCAGATGAGATAGTAAATCTGGTTTTCCAAAGCATCACCAATCTCTCTACGAATCGAAAGCTTTCGATAATCAATCCAGGCCATCGATAGGTAACGCTGGTAGAATGCTGCATCTTTGCAGACACATCTATCAATGAGCAGGTTCTTCCGACATCCGGCTACGCCTTTCTTTGAGCCTCGTTGTTCATACATTTCTTGCCACACAGGTTCAATTGCCCGAACAATCCTATCATTTAGGATAGCTGTGAATATCTTATAAAGTGTGTTCAGGCAAGTTGTTGGCCTGTTATTCTTCGGGTCAGCTAAGTTGCCTATTTTCGGCAGGAGTATTGTGCGTCCTTCCCCTAACCACTCTGGAATTGGCTCTTCCGACTTCAAATATGAGGTGAAAATACGGGCCAAATGCTGATAGGTTGAAGAAAACTTCTTCTACCAGAAGGTTTTGATACAATCTGGTCCGGGTGCGGAATAGTTCTTCATCCCTCTTAATTCTTTTTTCACCTCCTCGGTAGTAGTGGGTGGGCATTCTTTATCAGGTGTTATAAGGGCAACACACGACTCCTTGAAGCTATTTATATTTTCTGAGTCTTCGTCCAGTCTACGCTGAACTTCGTAGATTTCTCTCCAAAATACATCGACCTCCTCTGGTTTGGGTGGGTGTTCGACAGTAACTGGAGGGTCTTGGAAGTGTCGAGATGGGCCAGATAGAAACTGTTGATTTTCTCTGACCCACCTCTCCCTCCGCTCTAGACTTCTCTTAGCGTCAGATAGTATCCGTATTCTCTCAAGAATATGCTGCCTGATGGTCAGCAGCTTTGACCTGTTAAGTGTGTGATAACGGGTCCGGAGTTCGCGCGCGAACTTTCGAACCTTGGCGGTAAAATTCCGGCCAGATGTAATGTAGTTAATCACACACTGAACGCGGGACACGTACTGTCTCGCCCAGCCTACCTTTATGGCAAGTTGATGCATTCGTCTTTTGGTCTTATAATCAACCTTTGGTTTTGTTTTACGGTTCGCATCAGCCAAAGCTCTCGCTGCATTATACACACAATAATTGATAGCCCGTAGGTAGGATTCTCCGGAAAAATGTCCACGAAGCTCGTCATCCATTTCGGCCAGATCTTTAGGCTTGAGAAAAACCTTGGTGTGCTGTTTCTCTGGGTCGTAAAGCATCGCTCTTCATCCATTGGATGCCTGCCCGCGGTTGGTCTTAGTGTCGCCTCTCTTTCTCTATTGATGGCTTGGTCTAGCTGTGGTAGAGCAGGCATTCCGCTTACATAGCCCCTTTTACGGAATAGTTCAGCATGGTTTCGCAGACGTTGCTGCGAAAAGTGCGATAGCTCCGGGTGTTTCTCGCATCACAGAGAATGCAGCCGTGCCATAGTGCCATATAACCCCGTTCAGGGGTCACACTCACATCGCAGCACTCTAGCAAGTCATGATTCAGTCGCTCCGTAAACCCAAAGGTCGCGAGATCCCGCCGATCCATCGCATTGAATCCATTTTCATTGGCTCCCCCAGCTCTAGATTGGTCGGCATTGTTGGCCGACTCATTGTTGGAAGCACTGCGCGTTCTGTTGTTTTAAACTGCACTTACTACAGCTATGTTTGGTGTTATCATTGTTGTTTCCACGAGAAGCTAGGGAAAGGGGTTCGTCCATCCTTGTAGAGCCCTGCATGCATGGGTAAGGCTGCGTACTCTGAGAGGTCGCCCGGTATCCCACAGTCACCGTTCGAGCCACCTCACCCAGGTGCCATTCAGCTTTCAGCACGGTTTTCACACCTCTGCTTGGGGGTTAATTCCTTCGGGACAACCCCTGGACAATTGTCCGCGACTCTCTATTCATTTTTGTAACCATATTCAGCAGAAACCCTTGGTATAGGGACCCTTTATCCGCAGGCCGAGGACGCGTTCGGTAGCTTTGTCATAGGCCCTTCGGTTTGATTCTAGAAACCGAACTGAATGGTTCCGGCACCGGGAATCGAACCCGAGCCTCCTGGTATTGCCTGAGTATTGCCTGAGAATATAAGCGCATTTGAAGTTATGTAAGATAAGTACTATGACGTTGGAAAAATGTTATTAGTTTTGAAAAACTACGCCAGCACCCCCCCCCCCCCCCCCCCCCCCCGTCCCTCCCTATTTCGATCTCTGATAACTCGGTTATCAATGTGGCGACAAATTGTTTCTCTATGGCGCATATAGAGGTTGAAATTGTTTTAAAAAATGCGAACAAATTCAAACGAAAATAGTGGGCCCATTTGAAGTTTACTTTGGATAACGTCGGCCCCATTGAATCGATTTGCTGTTCCCATCATGCTGTTTTTCGCAAAGGGATAATTTTAAGGTACTAAAATTGGTTGCACAAATTTGAAAAAATTGAGACGAAAGTAATGCGCTCATACAAAGTTAATTTTGGATAATGGCGGGGACACCACGGTGAGTGGTATGGCAAACGAAATGTTCATTAAGTATACATATAAATCTATGCTATTAAATATAAACATTCATGTTCTCAAAGATATTAAGTTTTGATATGATAATTGTAATGTAATTGTAGCAAGCATTGTTATAAAAATAGTTTGTGTTGACATTTGTATTTTCGATTACAATAGATTAAAATCAATTATAATTTTATTATCTACGAGAATTATGAATTTTGCATGGGCAGTTGTAGTGCCAAAAGTAAGATATCTGAAAAAATAGTTTTTTTAATGACTTTATGGATCAAAATATCATAACTGAAGCAATTTCAAATAAAAAAAACATTATTTTCTGTGACAAATCTTCAAATCCACAAAAAAACATTAACTTTAACTATGCTTTTTGCAATTAATCTTTTTCTGACTATAGCTTTTTTGAATTTTTGAAAAATGATTACATTTTAATAAATGAGGGTTAATTTTGATTACCTCCTCCTTTATAAAGGAACTTATGAGCCCTATCGGGGCGAAAGACTCGGAAAATTATTAACCAATAGGGCTGATGCGGCGGTGCCTAGTTAGCCCAAATAGAAACTAGGCTGCACTCTGTGAAAATGAGAGTTTCCCAGATCATGTCGGTAATAGAGCGGTACCTAGTTAGCCTACGGAGAAACTAGGCGGCACTGTATGGAAACAGGAGAGCTGCTCAAGGTCGGGCAGTAATAGGGCTGTGTCAAGTTATCTTAAAGCAAAGTTCGTCGCATTTAATTACCTTACCCTTCGTGAAGCCCATGTAAGCCCTTTCGGGACGAAAGAATTGGAAAAGTATTAAACAATAGGGTTAATGGGGCGGTGCCTAGTTAGCCTAAAGAGAAAAATTGTCGCCTTGTTTAGTCGCCCCTGGCATAAAGGGTCGGCGAAAAACTTTCCGGCGAACTGCAGGTGGGAATAAATACCTCATCCGGGCTGGAAAAAAACAAATCCGGATCGGGCTTTAATTCTGGTGGTATTATTCTGTCCATAAGGTGCTGGAATGTCGCAGGAGCATTTGCTAATCCAAATAGCACCCTCTTGAACTGATGTTCCTTTGCCCAGGACAATAAAAGCTGTTATCGGTTTAGATTTCTCGTTCCACGGTATCTGATGATATGCTGAACGAAGATCTTGTTTTGACATGTATCTTGCTGATCTCAATGTGTCTAATATTTTAGACATTATTGGTATTAAGTATAAATCTTTCTTAGTTTTCAGTACATGTAAATCAGATTTTGACAATGATTAGGTCATCTTCATGATATAATTGTTAAGAATAGTCTGCGAAACAATATTTGCTTTAAAGTCATGAAATGTTCTTATTATAATACACGTGTTTCTGTTGCTAAGTTTGTTCTGGCGATCAGAAAGTTTTTTTCTTGAATTAAACAGACCGTTTCTTCTGAATGATTTTTTATTATACTAAAAGAAGTCTTTAAAAATAATTAAATTATTTTTAATAAGAGAATAATTTTCATTGAAGAAACAATTTTCTTTGAATTGAAGAAGCTGCACTTCTAATGAAAGACCATTAAATTCTTTTATTCACTTAATATAATTGAAACGTTATACACTATTTTCAAATTACTTTAAATACACAGGAGCATCTTGATATGTCTTTGAATCTTTAAACTCTTTTTAAATTCCTTCAAATACTTTAATGACCCTTGATATCTTTTAAATTCCGTAAAGTTCTTAAAAATATTTTTATATCGGTTACAATGCGTTAAAACATCTTAAATCTGTCAAGTCTGGTAAAATAAAGTTTATTCTAATTAAAACGTAATAAAAGCTTTTTTCTGACATTGTATCTCCAAAAGCCAAGTAATTAGCCCTTAAATTAAGATAATTTAAATAAGAATATTAATTACGATAATTTAATGTAGTGTACTGTAAACATCATAAGTCTCAGAAAAGCAGCATGATGATAATGAAATTAATATTTATATTTTTGTAAAAAAAAATCTTACGTAGATGGTACCATTAGTTTTAAGTGTAACCATTTTTTTCTTTGAAGCCAACTTTTATCAAATCTAAATATTTTAGAAGCATAAACTTAAGGCATTCAGTTTACGAGATAACTGCTATGATGTAGAAAATTTATTCTGATTGAGCGACAGAATACTCATTAGTAATATTTTAAATTATAGTATTAATTAATACATTATTCAGTTTGTCTTTCAATTAGAAATCATGAAACTTTCCTGTATTATTTTCTCATGCTTGGCCGTTATTCTTAATTCTACTGGTAAAAATAATAATATAATGCAACAATTATTTGTCCAATTTCTTCTAAACTCTATGGTATTTAGAATTGTTATAATGTAGGTTTTTAGATAATGTAACCTCATAGACTGCAAAAGCAAGAGCTGCAACTTCTTTTCACAGAAAAATATGCAAAATTAAATACTTTTTATACTTTTCAACGAGAAAAAAATATAAGTGTTCAGAAAATCCGGCCCCTTAATTAGAACCTTATTTACGATGCATGCTTAATATACAACGTACACGATTGGAAACTTTAAAAAATGTAATCCTCTATTTTGTGTTGCAGGATTAAGTTCACAGTCTAAGCGTATTTCTGATGGTGACTTTTATCCTAATGTTTCTTTTTGTGAACCTTTTTCTTCTTCTCCCAGCAGACCGTCCTCTTCGATCGGATCTCCACCACCTGCCGAACCATCTCTTCGTGTCAGGTCAAGGTCTCCTCCTGGCAGACCACAATTTTCTGTCCCATCTTCACCACGTGCCGATACTTCTCTTCGGCCTGAGCTCACTTTTCCTCTTCTCAGACAAAATTTTCCTCGCATACTTGGATATCCATTTGAAAAATTTGAATCTATTCGACTAAGTCCTCACATCAATCCAAACCGGATATACCAATTTCGAAAATACGTTTTTCCTTCCGATAAACCAATTGGATTTAGAACCCGAAATTATTTCTTGCAACGTATGCCAAACGAAGAACAAATTGTATTATCAACATCTAATGGTGACGTCTGTGCAATATTGCAGAAAACATTAAGCAAACGCTTGAATTTGCGTGGACTATTTAAACCTACTTTCCTGGGGCTGAAACGATCAAAAATAAACATCGAAAGTGGCGTGGTTGAAGAATTGACTGCAGAGGAAATAGCGGACTGTCTGATAAACAACCTTACAATAAAAAGGGACTACAGAGTTTATCTTGTGTGAAACTTAATTCTTTACACTCGGTCGTTATGCTTAACCCCTGTTTATGTATAGAGATTTTCAAATGAAAGTTTACGAAATTGGTTACTGCAATTTTTTATTTTAAATGCCATTTTCTAGGTGGCCAGTAGACTAGCGCAACCGAAAAATCAGATTCTGCCATCTTTAGTTTAAAAATTTTCAAATTAAAACGTACATATTAAATGTAATAAACTCTGAAATTCAATAAAAATATAGCTTTTGTTTATATAGCGCACTTTCGAATGTCTTGGATTGCCTGAAATTTTACTCGCTTCTTACGCGTTTTTCTCAACCATTTTGTCACCATTTTTTAAAAAAAAATTTATGTTCCCCGAGGTAGGGGCTGTAACAACATCCTTACTAATTAGGAATTTATTTTGTTTTTTTTAGATCACCAGGAGGGTTGGAATCAAAAAACGGCCGAAAATCGGGTTTCTAGACCAGAATACCCCCTTAAATGACTTTAAACAATTTTAGAATTCAATCCAAAGTTCACAAATTTAATGACTTCATTAGTCAATGTAAAGATTTAAAAATGATAGATAGGGGATAAGTTAAGATAAGTTATTATACAAATTTTGAATTCTGCAATTTAGTTGTACCAATTATTTAAAAATGTATGTATCTCGAAACGTGTTTGCTTATTCATGTATTACAAAATAAATAAAAAATGTTATTCTTTAGCATATAAACTGTTTCCTTTGTTAGTAATGAAAGGAGTTTCATTTTTTCGCTTTATAACATATGCTTATTTAAAAATGATGACAATAAAAAAAACTATATAAGAATTTATAAATATAATTTTTTTAAACTAAAGAAGTTATAAAAATTAACGATTTCCTTTTGAATTATTCTAACGAAATGGCAATTATGCCTATATAGTTTCAAATTATTCTAAGCATTTATAAGTTAAAAATATTAAAAATTGCAGGAATAAATTTTTATTACAAACTGAGCACTCATAAAATTCAAATTTAAATTATTTTAATTATAGATATTTTAAAAATACTTAAAAAGCATAAAAATAATTTTCATTCACTTTTGATAAACTAAACAGGATTTTTGTCAAAAATTGTCGATTTCACACGCAACTGGAAACTGAATGATATCATAATGTAAAGATTGAAATTCACCTGATCATTTAAAAAACTGTTGCAATCCAACTTGGTGAGAATATTTGGTTGAAAAATTTGTAAAATTCTAGGTCAAAAATAGGTTTACTGTCATTTCCCAGGGTTTGCTGGTCACATAAAATTCCCGGTCATTTTTCGGTATTCCCAGTCTAGCGGCCACCCTGAACTTCCGGTATTCTGGTATAAGTACCAAAAAAGGATTTAACATAGCCACTTCCTGAAGAAATACGTGAAAAAAGTGTTTCTGCTCATGTATATACCTGACAGCACTACTATAAATTATTCTCCTCTTTTTAAAAGAAACTGTTTTATGTGACGTCGAATAAATTTCGCAAATGATATTTTGCATTAGACTCATTCCCTGGGATTCGTGACAAAACCCCTGAACGACAAAGCACCCGCCCAAGGAGAGTCACATTGTGCGGGTCAATTTTTGTGATATTTGGATAGTTTCCAAAGAAATTTTGCAATATGGCTGATTACTTACGCTGACATCGTGAGTACAACGAAAATAATGCACAAGCTGTAACTGTTCTGGCAGCTGATTATGTTGATCCACAAATCAGTAGTCGACAAATTAAAAGAGATTTTAAGATCTCTGAACTATCATTCTTACCACATTACTCTAACGCAAACCATAAGGCCCCATCATATTTTAGCACGTATCAATTTATGGCATTGGGATTTGAAAATGGTATAAAATGATTCTAGTTTCTTTCGAAATGTACTTTTCTCAGATAAAAGTAAATTCTACAGAGACGGACAGCTCAATAGACATAACTGACTTTATTGATCGCACGAAAATCCTCACTGGTACTGTTAAGGAATGAAAATAAGTTTATGTATGGGCATATCTTATTTTAAAATTCTTGAAATTAATTAAACGTAATGACGTAATGTTCAAGATTTAAGTTAGATCAATGACAGAAGGTACCGCTCTGCAGTTATCAAGCCGGTAAATAAATAAGTCGACTCGCAGAATAAAAGTTGCAAAACACGTCGAAATATCAAAGCTGGATGTGTCCTTTGAATTTAATCACTGTAAGCTCACCTATGTTACGATATACGATTCTTTCACACCATGACACAAGAGCGTAACAAGGGGAATAAGATTTCGGTCTTTAATTTGTTTGTGCCTGTCCGACGTGACGAATCATCTATATTTATTTATAATTATTGTAAAATCTAGCTTTAACTCAATGCAAACTAGATTGGTACTTAAATTCAAATTTGAATTGTATACTGTGTTTAATAGACAATAGTTTAACATTACCTACAGAATCTTATTTTATATAGTTCATTTGCAAAAATTCTAAATATATTTTTCATTAATAGATTTAAAATATGGAAGGAACCGAATTAAATGTACGGTGTCTCGAGATCATTGTATGTAATAATGATATAAAAGTACATTTAAACATAGTCGCGAAATCACAAGTATATTTGTGATAAGATATTAGAATTTTTAATATTACTAAATCTGATCGAAGGTCCGAGAGCAAGTAATTAATAAGAAAATGAACGATTTCGATCCCGGGAGATGTATACGTTCTAAAATAGCAATAATTAAGAACTTTTTCTAAATCAGCGACTAAATGGCAATCTAATGTTTGAAAGTGATAAAGGCGTAACTGTCTAAATTATATCTAGGCCCGAAGAGGAATGACGATAATTTAAACTTGTGTTCAAAGTCTATCCGAACCTAGATGTGAACAATGATAACTTAGACAGTTGACTTGTGTTCAATACTGTGCTAGACCTGACGGTTAATGAGGACTTTGGCGTCGATGAAAAACATACAGAAGGAAATTGCGATTTCGGTCAGTTGAAATTTCATTGAAAGATTTAGGCGCATGGAGAGGTACGCAAAGCAAAATCTTACACAAATACACGTGCAAGTCATTACACATGCTCTCTTTTGCTTTTTTTTCTGTCTTCTTTTTTCTTTTCCTCTCTTCTTTCCTACTTTCGATTTTTCTCATTTTTGCTTCTCTTAGCACGTTCATACATACACACATACGCGCGCGCCTTGTGTGCGTGCGTCCCCGCACGTATCCACGCGTATAAGGCGCGAGTATTAATTGGGGAGTGATGCGTTGTCTCTCTGTGGTTTTTTGTCTGCATCTTATCGATTAATAAGAAATAAAAAGAAAATCAAAAGAGGAAGGGATTGTCCGTTCAATAAAATTAATGCGGAGGAGATTAACTTCGATTTTTGCTCTCTGGCTCTGGACCATTAAGTATATTCTTATTAATTACATTGTAATTTCTCTCGAGCTTGTAACTTTTAGCAAAATATTATTTTAGCGATTTTGTAATTACTCTCTAACATTTTGTTGAGCGCCTGTGGAATAATAAATGCCTATTTAATTAGATCCTACTTTTTTAACGTTCACGTTGACAGACCCACTTACTTAGAATTGTTCAGGGACCATTTACTAAACTTAAATTTTAATAAGAGACGAATTAGACTAGGAGATCCATTTGAATAGCCCCCCTGCTAATCTGATCTGATATCACCTGATTTCTTTTTATGGGGTTCTATTAGAAATGAAGTTTTTACTCAGCGACCCACAACAAGAGAAAGTCTAATGAAAAGAATTCGGGCAGCTTGCGCAGCTATCACTCTAGAAACTGTGCTAAAAACTGTCGACGGTTTTGAAACACGTCTACGTTTGTCTTCAATCTAATGGAGAGAAATTCGACCAGTTACTCCGTGGCTGATTGTAGCACTGGTAGCAATAGTGAGATGTAAGGGGATTCACGTTAATCAACCACGTAAAACGTAAGAGGCAAAAGGGCTCACTTTAATCAACCACCCGAAACGTGAGAAGCAAGGAAAACTTACGACAAGAAGGCACCCCAAAAGAAACAGAATTTACCAGGTCCACGCCGTTGTTTCAGGGTAACGTTAAAAGTAAGGACAAAGTGTCTTTTTTGTAACTGGGCACAGAGAAGTGACATTGTCAAGGTTGCCACTTTTGTTACTACATAGACACATTCTTTACATCTTAGCTGAAATGATTGTTACTGTCTAGGTGTGTTGGGGGCGGAGGGTTGTTGCAATAACAATCCACAACCTAAAAAACAAAATCTACAAAGTCTACAAAATAAATTCATCCGGGCACAGAGTTCAATTTAAGAAAAATTGTCTTGACCTTCAAGTGATCTTGGAAATTAACCTAAAGGTCATGATGGTCAAGTTGATGTAGATCTTAACATTTTATCGACTTTTATGAAGCATCTTGAACATTTTTTTACCCCGAGAAACGAAGACAATTCAGAAAAGGGGATCTCGTCGTTTCTCAAAAATTTAACCTTAATTTTTTTCCTTTCAAGGTTGATGGTACAGTCAAATGCCCGCATCCGTTATGGTCAATCTTTATTTGAACCATTTCTTCATAGATAAAGTATTTTAAAAGATATTTGTGATTATATATTAAAATGGGTCGCCGTGTATAAGCATAACTATATTGGCGGTCGCGAAACTGCTCCTATAGAATGAAAATTCAAATTCAAACTGATCATACGAGTCTCTTTATAAGTTCGATGGGGGTGCTTTTTGGGGGTTGGTAAATATAATGTTTCGTTTCAGGAAATAACTTTATGCGTTGTGAAGTTTGAATGTGTCACTATTTTTAATTTAAAATATTTATGGGTGTCTGTGGATGGAACATTTATTTGATTACATTTTTTATATGCGATTACAAGAACCTTAGTACCTTACATTTTATCAAGGCCTATACATTTTCAATAATTTGTGTTTACCATAATGTGTAAATTCGTATAACCGTCGCGCAGAATTATTGAGAAGGTCGGTTCCGAACTTTGGGCGAGTGAGGAAAAGTGCAGGAGTGGGGGTAGAGCCCAAGCTCGGATTAGGATCAACGGTAATACTAAGAGCGATTTATAGTATTTATATTTATAAGTATTTATATCATTTTATCTGCTAATCGTTGAATATCATACGAATAATTTCCTGCACATTTCATCAAAAGAAACTCCTAAAATTTGAGTTAATTATGTCACGTGTAAGTAAAAAAAGGCTTTTAAAATACGAGATTTTCGAGCACAGCCATTTAGCTGTAAAAATTCACACGCGGTCATAAAACCCGACCCCATAATTGCAAACTAATTTACAACTTATAATATACGAGCAAACGATTATGTAATTCAAAAATATATATAATCCTCTATTTTTTGTTGCAGAATGAAGTTCACAGTTCGTGGTTTTGCCTGAAAATGACGAAAAACCTAGTAATCCCCGATTGGAACCTTCTTTTTCTTCTGATAGGCGTTCTCCAGAACTGACTTTCTCCTGCCAAATCTCATTCCGTTGCAGGGTCTAATCCTCCTGTTGATCCTTCTCTTCGTGTCAGGTCCAGATCTCCTCGCGCCAAGGCAATTTTTCGTACAATGCTTGAATTTCAACTTGAAGAGCTTTGATGTATTCGACTTGTTTCTAAGAATAATCCGAACCGCATATTCGAATTTCGAAGATATGTTTTTCCTCCTGATAAAAAAGTTCGCTCGATGGAAAAACAGCGTCTCTGCCGCTTGTCAACTGAAGCGTTCATTGTATTGTCAACGTCTAATAATAACGCCCATGTATTTTTTGGATAAAGCAACAAGCAGAGGCTCTATTCTTCGAGGATTATACGAACCTGTTCGTTTTGGGTAAAAACGGACCAAAATAATCATGAAGAGCGGTGTGGCTGAAGAACTAACTGCCGGAGAAATCGCGGAATCTCCATTCTTTAGTTTTTTAACTTAAAATTTTTTGAAATGATCTAATTTTAAAAATAAACAAATTTATTATGCTGTTTTTTAATTTAAAGCAGTGAATATGATATTTTGATGATATGATTGATTAATTCATACGAATATTGAAATTGAAATTCTTCACTTTAAAGACGAAGTAAAACACGGGAAGTATTTTCCTTGATTGAACCATCGCCCTACTTTCCTTTATGCCCCTGCGTATTGAAGGAATATATTCTCATCATTCCTCTGGCAACTGTCTACTTTCACCACTTATTGCAAACGTTATTTTTGATAACAAATGTAGGATATTTTTAATTTGAGAAACAAGAAAAACAATTTTTTTTAGAAATTTGTGATAAGTTTTGGAAATGTATGGTAAAATTACCAAAAATTACCGGAAAATTTCGTTGAATTTGGATAATACCGAAAATGTACAGACATTTAAGATATCTAAATGTGTCTAAAAGAATTCCCAAAATTTCTATAATTTAAGGAAATTTATTAAAAATTAGTAAATTTCCAAAATTTCAGGTAATTTATGGATGATTGCTCAATTACCAGAAATATTAGTTATCCAAACATTTCCATTTAGTCTCTCAAGCTTAAAATCATAATGAAGAGCACGGAGAACACTATATCGCAAGATTTGCAATACATACCGTAATTTCTGCGCTATACATCGTAATTATCATATTATAATACCGTACAATTGTGATATCGTACATTGCAAGATTTTAAATTATATTATTTTATTATATTATGTAAAGGAGGGTTCTAGTAGTGGCCAAGCGATGTTACTACGTTATAATATCCTAAAATGCTCCGCAACCTGCTTGTACGTTATAATATTGCGCTTAATTTCAATACAGAGGTTTTGCGATGTCATTGTGCGATATATTTTTCTCCGTGTGACGGTCTGAATGAAAAGTCACTTTGATTTAATTTTGTCCTGACACAGATTCGTATACCTGGTCAGATAGTTTATTAAATGAAACACAAGTTGCAACCGTACCTGTCAGACAAGGAATGAATCTGGAGCCGAAGCCGTGCTGGGACGCTCCCACGATGAAAGCGTACACTCTACTGCTCTTATCACAGAAAAAAGGGAGAAAGTGATGTCTGTCTACTGTTCGCCTGCGAAACTGCTCTCTATTAGAAGATTGCTCTTACAAAGCTAAAACATTATGACCTATTCTTACTAGCTTCATATGTGGCTCTGATTTCAGGAGTCTTGGAAAGCAAACCTGAATCGAAATCAGCAAGCACAACAGCAAGAAAAAGTAAATTTCCATAACTCCTGAAATCATATCCTCAGTTTTTTATGATTTAATGCTTAGAAGACTCATCAACTTTTCGTAAGTTTCCTGAACTTGTGGAAATTTATTAACTTATCACGAATGGAGGCGAGGCGAAGCGTGGGAGGCTTGGCTCTAAAAGGGATTGGCTCAGAGATAATGTCAATTTTTCAAGGTCAGCGGGCTGAAAAATAAACGTTCATCTATTTAACCAAACACATTTTCTTATATTAAATGTCTGTAAATTTTCAGCAATTTCAAAATTTACCGAAATTTTCCGCAACTTTTTTTATGTGATTTCATTTAATTTTCCTGGAAGAAATATAAGAATTTGTTTTTATTTATTTAAAGCAATTTTTTGTAAAAAAATGTTATAAGAAAATGAAATCTTTTTGCAGAAAAATGTATATCGTTTTGGAAATCAGCACGTGGAAATTTACAGAATACAACTTTTTTTTAGGGGAAATCTTAATTTAAACGAAATTTCAGCCAGCGGTAGGACTATGTCTTAAAGTGGTAAAACAGTCTTCTCACAATGAAATATTTTTTAAACTAATAACTTTATTTCAAGATTATTAACTTATTTAGAAATTTAGTTCACACTCATGATAGAAAGAAACAACATATTACATTTTTTAGACTTAGAGACACAAAAAATTAATAATGGAAACCTGATAACAATTTGATACAGAGGACTATCTTGTCTGGTGGGTGCTTGAATTCTGCATCCCGTTATACGAGTATAATGATCAGTTTAATAAACTTATTTTATTAAATATAGATCGCTTTATAAACGTTTAGTCGATACATGCATTAAATGAAGTGGTATCAAATACAGAAAAGAAAATTTAGACCAAATTAAATCCGACTTAATATTGAACAACTATCATTCGCCGTTAGTAGAGAATATTATAAAAGAGATTGCAAAATTGACAATTGGACTGCACTTTAAAAAAAGTATCATCGAATCAATTTATATCAACAAATATAAATGAAAAATTTAATAAATTTAAAAACCAAAATAATGAATATAAATCAAATTTACCAATGCATTATGAATTAACTTCTCATTCGAATTCTCACCAGTGAATTTAATAATATTTTACTCTCAAGCTTCAGCGCGCCGTTTCATCAAAGGTGTATTAAAATTTCTTCTTGTCGTCTATACAATTATTGTCCTTCATATTAGTTTGACTTGTATCGTCCATCTATACACATTACAACAGTTATAATGTGACAGACTGGGGCCAAGTCTGGACTCCTTATCAGAAAATCCGATAAGTAAATTGTCCTCTCATTTAGACGGCCACCTTAATCTTTGGAAATTAAAAAACGGTTTCAATTTTGCTTAGATCCTCTGTGGTTTTATATACAACACAAGTAACAGCTGAAAAAAGTATTTATAAATAAGGATGTCAGTATCGTGTGACCTACTGTCGCCACATTTTGAGCCAAGACATTCCCGATGATAGCTGCAGGGCGTGCCATACACAACCCGAGCATTTAGCTCACATACTATCTAGTTGTCGAACTCATACGGGAAAGACCTACATCCAAAGGTACAATGCGGCACTCAGAGTGCTTTATTACCATCTCTGTCACTCTTACGGTATTAACCTTAATATCGCTCCTCTGAATGCTCCTAGGGAAATCGAGTCAATTGCCGTGAATGGGAAGTGCCGCATATGCTGGAACATTATATTCTCGCCAATTGTTTCTGTTGCACATTCGAGGCCAGACATGGTTCTTCTTGACTTCGAGAAGCGAATTATGTTCGTTATCGAATTTTCGGCACCAGCTGACAAAAACATCATAGCCAAGGAGAATGATAAGAAAGAGAGGTATAGAGAACTTATAAGGGAGTTGCAACGATTGTACCCGGCATATTTTTTTAAACTTTTAGTCCTTATCATCCGCGGTCTTGGAGGTGCCAAGCTTTCTCTCGTTAATAGCCTGAAAAGCATCCCTGCGGGTCACGTGCGGAAAAAATGCAGAAGGCGGTAGTCCTTGGATCACTCCATGTTCTCAGGGTGCAGGAAACTTTTGCTGGATCGTCGTATTGATTGACGTGGCTGTGGATGAAATTTTACCGCAATTTGGCTGAGAGCGGGTGAAATTTTTATATAACTTTTTTTTGTATAGCTGTATAGCTAAGAGTTTTTGAATGAGAATAGTATGATGTTTTTTTATTTGGAATTTTGTCAGCAGTGTTTGTTAACCCTGAAAAATCGTTGAT
>NC_046658.1:147814072-147820098 GCF_010883055.1 Belonocnema kinseyi
ATTTTCAGTTGAAAGTATTCGTTAGTGTTATGAGATGTTTCTGCAAAATATAATTTATTATTTTTGGTTAGCACAAAATTAGCTCACATCTGCTGTATATGTTTTCTCGCACTTATTCCACATCTTATTCTTTAGGTATTCTTTTGCATATTTTTCTAAGGGTTCAGCTTGATTCTGTGAAATAATTTGTGACTGTTTTCGGAAGGCCAAAAATAGTATGCAATTCGGATATTCATACATTTTAGACTGGGTGCGTAAGTTATTATTTAATTTTCTGTACTTGAGGTGCTAGAGGCCAGCCCCTCCACCCAAAATTTGGTTTTTTGAGAAAACTAAAAGAGCCCGAAAATTGGCATCGGTGCCCAAAAAAGGACCAAAAACCCAAAATTATGGCATAAAAGGAAATGAAGTTCCGTTATGGAGCTACTAGTGGAAAGGACCTAATCTACTAAATTCAAAAAAAAAACTGTGTTTATGTCAGCAGTAAATTTATTAGGGCCAGAGCGGGAATCTCGTTCGAGGCCAGGTCGCTATTAAGTTCGAAATGGGGCGATTTCTGTACGGGATTACTAACTCTTCAATGTTTTTGACTCAGATATGAAAATAACTATTTTACTTTTAGGTTTATAGATTGTTTTTATCCACTCTTGAAAAATACCCGCAGTGTTGGTGGAAACGTAGAGGATTTCTTCCATTTAAAAAATAAAGGTTTTTTGCATGTTTTTCAGGGCATTTAAGTTGATTCGATGCTGACCGTCACGGAGACCAAATGAGCGATAAATTTCTGAGATATTTCATTTTCTTTTGTTTTTAGAGTTCACTCTGAAATATTTTTATTTGCGCATTTGACTGCCGATAACCAAATTTATCACACGCCTATCACGGAAAACATTATTTCTTGCATTAAATTGTTGATAAATTCATCAATTTAATTAGTGATATCTCCTATGTGTATACCCAGACAACAAACGTGCCTGACACATACCGGACCGATGGGCAATATTGCCAGGAGTGGGGCTTACATCGAGCTACTGCTTCCGTGGCACACGTTTCCGCAGTGCGATTACAATCAGTAATATTGTGGAGGTTAGCATATATAGCAGTGCAAATATTCCAAAATTTTCAGTTGAAATTCAGTATATCTATCGAAAGAGAAGAGAAAAAATGAAGACCACTAGTTACATTCTATTTATTACATTTTTGGTTGAACTGAATTTTGTTAGTAAATTTAATTAAGATGACTATATTCATAATAGTTTTTATTCTTATATCAATTTTCTAAGGCTTGTGACTTTTCTTCTACGATGTGTTTAATCTTCTGCAATTAAAAAAAAAAATAGAATTTCTTTGTTTTTAAATATAAAAGGTATTGCGTTATCATGAAATCTTATCTGCTTCTTATCAAATGTTTTGTCGCATAAAAACATTTGTATACAACTTTATGTTTTAATGTTTATTCTTTTCACTTCTGCACGCAAAAAGATCCATACGGTTACAGTGTTTCCTAACTGCGTTGTAATTTATTTCATTTAGTGACTAATTTCTCATCGCTTGTTATAAATGAACAGTTTTTAAGCTTCACGCAAGAATGTAGTCCAAATTTACACCTGTGAAACCTGCTCGATTCTCGAAAACATTTTTTTTTTAAATTGTTATTATCTTTTTATAAATTAAAGTTTAGATGTCTTCTAAGCAATACTCAGAAAATATTTTTCATCAAATAACTTTCTATCTTGACCAATCTTATCCCCTTGTATTAGGCTTAAAACGAGCCCAAAGAAATGTCAAATAACAGTTTTACGCAAAATTATTGGTAAGCACGGTATTTTTTTAACTTTTTAATTCGACTGTGATTAACCCAGAAAATTGCAAAAATCACTAAAAAATACATGCAGAGTATATATTTGAAATTTTTTCTCAAATTTCATGGAAATTTACATTGCGGGTTTCTTATATTTCTGATCATAACTCAAAAACTTAAAAACACAAAATCCAATGTAACTTCTCTGATACGGCAGTTGTAATATCATGCTAACATTTTTTGCAATACATTGATTAAGGATTTAATATTGAAGAACATTACTTTTCAAAAATTTTAATTATTCAGACCAAATCTCATGTGTCTAATTTATTTTGTTTTGTATTAATTTTCCATTACCTTGAACTCTTGCCTTTTTAGAAAGGGCTCACAAGTGAGTTAGCATGTGAATACGAAGAACGTTTTATTTCTTTCCTTAGCAATAATTCACCTTCTTTTAGAATCGAACATGATGAAGTTATAAAAATATTGGGGAATCGTGAAGGGGATTATTGCGCATTGCAGCAAGTTTTTTCAATTTACTATTCAAAATAAAAAATTCATCTTTTTGTATTTCTTCTCACAGAATTAAGTTCGCAGAGTGACGCCTTAAATCCTACAGTTTTTAAACGCCAGAAATTGCCCATTCGCCGACGTAGCGAAGTTCCTTCGCTCCAATCTTCTTCAGTTCGATCTTCTTTGGACGAACCAATCCAACACGCTGAGTGGGGCAAGTAACTTTCTTTCGTAAAGTTACATTTGTTAGAGATACGTAAATCAGCCAAGAGAAAACTAAAGTTTATCTAAAAATTATCATAAATTTGGATTTTACGCATTTGCTACAAAAATTAGAGTCTGTAGTATGAAAACTCATCTCTATTGGTAAAAAATAAATCTTTTGCGTGAAAAATTTTGCTGCTTCATTAAAGAAGGTTTAGTTCTTGCTGAATTGGTTGGTAGGAAAGATATATCATATGCCGGATGAGATTTGATGCATTTTAGTAATTGCAAATAACGACGAAGGGTAATACTAACTGTCGGTAATTTAGCGCGGAACAGAACCGTACTCGGTTAGTAAGGGCTGCAAAACTTATATAATACGATAAAAACCTAAGTATGATTGAAACACTGCAAACGCAACTGCGTCATATTTCAGTCGCTGAAGCAGCAAGGCCGACCAACAATATACAGTTTTCTTTGCCAAATTCTTGCACAGGATCCATCAAGATGACCTCTACAGGTTCCAATTCCAATTCCAATTCTAACTTCAAAAAAGCAATTACGCTTGGGTAAACTACTGCTACATATTTTTAAATGTGCTGAGAAGTGGGTTCCACCTAAAATGGATACAAAAGTTATGTGGGGGTAACCCCCCTCCCTTTTATGCATAAAATTGCAAAATAAATCTAAATTGGAGCAAAAAAATCTAAAGAAAATAGGTGTTCCATATAAAAAGAGGATGAAGGTATTTCTGTGTTTTTTAGAAAAAAAGAGCATTGAACAGGGTAAAAAACTACCTCTATATTGTTTTACATTATTCACCTTTAGAATCAATTCTTGTGCGCATTATGTCCAAAGTTTCTTTGATTTAAAACAATACAAATGTTAATGTAAGTAAACATAATAATAAATAATTTCATAAAATTTCAATTATTTAAAGCCTCATTACCATTACATAGAAATTTCCGGAAAATTTACGGCTCCAGGAATTCCTTTAAATGAAAATCTTATCTTCATATTTTAAAAGAAAAACGAAGGACAAATGGACACAGTATTAATTTTAGATTTCTCTTTGTCACATTCATAAGAGCCTACTTGAGCCTGTAGAATTAAAAGAAGCACAGGGCCTGAGGAGTAAGTCGAGTGTATTGCGCAACATCACACATTTCCAAATGAAAACAGTTCAGCGATCATGACTGTTTAAGTTTCGATTTTATAGCTTTAGTTTCAAGGCTATATGCAGGGAAACTCCGGCACCGAAACGAAACAAAACTAGAACAAAACAAAATTAAACACAAGTAAAATAATTTAAAAAAATTTTAAACTACATTTCGCACATTTAATGAGCTGCCTTTAATAAAAATATTTAAAAAATGTTGCTTAAAAATAAAATTTTTGTTGGGACTCTTACTTTTATTTATGAAAAATAGAACAATATTATATCTTTTTCTATATTCTATTTTCTTCAAAGAATCAGCATGATCGGGACAAAAACAATAGTTAGTTTATTGATTATTGAATAGAAAGGATTCTGGACAGATACTTAATGTAACCGCTTGTTCTCATGTGGTTTGTTTATAGTTTTCATCATTAAGTATAAAAAAGTGGAATAATATAATTATCTTTATGGTTGAATGAGCAGCTGGTGGCATCTGAGTCATGAATCTGGCACATTTTTAAAAAGACTGGAGACCCGAATGTTTTTCACAATTGATGTTCACCACATTAGATCCGTCATTTTACATTATGAAACTTTAACGTCAGATGACAATTCAGTGACCCTGGAAAGTCCAATATATTCAAGTACAACTAATTCTGAAGACTTTAAATAATTTTCTTCGGAAATGCCTACATATGTGTCATAGGGCAAAAATGGCTCGGCTATTTTTCGTCCTTACAATCCAGGTTTTTAGTAGTGCCGCTATCGGGCCTCATTTAGGAAGAAAGTTGTAAATTTGTATAACCGTCGCGCTTAATTATTAAGAAAGTTGGATCGGAGATTTGGGCGACAAGGAAAAGTGTAGCCTTGGGGGTAGACCCCGAGATCGGATTAGGATGAACGGCATTATTGAGTGCGGACACATTGAGAAGATTGACTGTATATGTGTCACTGAAATTGAAGGGGTCACAATTTTCTTGACTATGTTGGGCTTGCAGATATGAACGTACGACTTATACAATGTTTCTGGTTTTGTAAAAATTAATAACTTTTAACGAGCTTTTATGGCAAAGCCATTTAGCGATAAAAATTTATATGCGGTCATAAAGTCCGGCCTCTTGAATACAATCTCAATTACTAGGCAGTCTGATAAGTACCTGAAAATTCTACGAGATGGCACTAATGAGTAGGCTTATTATGTGTGTTAAAATTAACGCAGTAAAGAGTACACCTAATGCTAGCAAAACAAATTCGAGGTTAGGTAAATTTTCATAAGAGAAATAAAGGGATTAAACAAGAAAATTATATTTAAAAATCATTATCTATTATCAGTGTAGGCAATAAAACAGTCCATATAATCTATTCTCTAAGAGTTCTAGAGTAAACCCTCACTAGCTCGTATTCAGCTAAAACGAACCCTTCCATAACAACCACATAGCGATACTGGCAAGAGTATACAGAGCATGAATATTAATTGTTTATGCAGGAAAAAGACGATTTTTTTAACTCGAACAACCTAATTTCCTGTGCAAAGATAGACTGACTTCGTTTTCACATCAATATCCTACTAGGCAGTCTGATAAGTACCTGAAAATTCTAAGAGATGGCATTAGTATTCACTAATGCGAACCATTTTCGTCGAGCTTGATCCTTCAAATGACGCCTGTCAAAACGTTAGCCATTTATGTTTACGCATTTACAAGTTACAGCACTGAGAAGCGACTAACCTCCGAGTTTTTTTTTAATATGGAAAAATCTGAGTTTCGAATTTTGATCAAACACTACTATCTTCGCAAGAAAACGATACCCGAGACCAAGGCCAAGCTGGATAAGTATTACCTGGACTCTGCACCGTCGATTGGAACGATTCATAAGTGGTTTACCGAGTTTCGTTGTGGCTGTACGAGCACAGTTGATGCTGAACGATCTGGGCGCTTAAAAGAGGTCACTACACCAGAAAATGTCGAAAAAATCCATGATATGATGTTGAATGATCCCAAAGTGAAATTGAGAGAGGTAGCTAATGCTGTAGGCATAACATTGGAACGTGTGGGCAATATCGTGCATTCAGTTTTGGGCATGAAGAAGCTCTGCTCGCGATGGGTGCCTCGTTTGCTCACAGTGGAACAAAAACGAATTCGTGTGACAACTTCCCAGCAGAATTTGGCATTATTTTCGCGTAAGCCGACCGAGTTTTTGCGCAACAATGGGTCGGAAAGGTTATGGCCTCCGTATTTTGAAATGCACATGGCATACCAGGTGTATACATATGAAACCGGTATTGCCATTTAGCGGCCAGTAGGCACACTTGTAGGCACTGTCGGAACTTACCATTTGTGCTAATTGGCG
>NC_046658.1:147820198-147822818 GCF_010883055.1 Belonocnema kinseyi
AAGCCTAAAAGTAATCGAAAGCAGAATAGTACTCCAAGAAAGTGGAAAGCTGGTACGAAGAAGAGGCGAACAGCATAAAGAGGTTGTGTAGTGAGAGGCAAGAACATATTACCAGAATTTAGAGACAATCGAAAAACATGACTTTTTGAGATGGGGCAGTTGAGGAATAATGCCCCATATTACAAATCGCATTAAATGGCCATATTTGCAGGTTTATTGTAAGCCTCGGATACACTTGTGTAATTTGATATTTTTAAGAAACATTTTTGAAACTATGGAGAACAGATTTCTTAAAAAAAATGAATATTTTTTTGGAAATAAAAAAACATGGGTAAATTTAGTTTCCTAAGAGAACGATTAAGTCAACGTGGCCAGTTAAATTTCTTAATTTATTTTTTTGAACCATCCTAATATCTCATATAATCCTTACTTTCAGATTTAATACTTTGTGAGGAGTTATGCCGATGCAAATATTCGAGAACAATTTCCTGAAAAGAGAAAATTAATTCCGTCCAAAAATCGAACAGTTTAAGACACATTTTTATGAATAAGATTTAGCAACACAATTGCATTAATAAATCATTAGCGAATTTTAATGAAGAATCGAATTTTACTTAAAAACAACTGCTTTAGAAATATAAATATGGTTTTAAAATAGAAATTGTGTAACAATGCCACGACTATGTATGAAAAGGTTTTTGAGGTAAGTAAATAAAATAATTATGGAGAATAAAAGTTTTGCTTTATTTTGCATCATATAGATTAGAAGATCAGTTTCGAGGTACGTAAATTGTCATAATAAACATTTAATATAACAGGGCTGAACATAAGATGTAATATCGAATTTTTGATCAAATTAATTCGGGTGCGAAACGCGAGACAATTTATGAGAATATAATCGTTCATCCGCAGGGGCATAAAGAACAGCAGGCTGACGGTCCAATAAAGGAAGATAATTCGCACATCTTACTCGATCATTAAACTAAAGTATTTTAATATCAGAATTTGTATAAATTATGCAATCATACTCGTATCATTAAAGTATCATATTCACTACTCTAAGCTAAAGAATGACTAAAAAAATGTGTGCATTTTTTAAATTATATTATTTCAAGATATTTAAAGTTAAAAAACACTAAAGAATCAGCGATAAAAAATGTTTGGTTTACACACGATACACTTTAAACCAATTCCTAATTGAGGTAATGTGACTCAATGGAGATTCTGCGATTTCTTCGGCAGTCAGTTCTTCAACCACTCCGCTATCCATGCTTATTTTCGCCCGTTTTGAACCAAAACCAACAGGTTTATATATCCCTCGGAGAACAGTGCCTCCGCCTGTACCTTTATCCAAAAATCCAAGGACTTCACCGTGAGACGTAGACAATACTATTAGTGCTTCAGTTGGCATGCGGTAGAGGCGATGCTTGTCTACCAATCGAATTGGTTTATCAGGAGGAAAAGCATATCTTTGAAGTTCGAATATCCGGTTCGGATTATTCATAGGAACAAGTCGAATAAATCTTATCTCTTCAAGTTTAAATCCAAGTACTGTACGAAAAGTTAGCCTGGCGCGTGGAGACCTGGTTCTTGCACGAAAAGGATAATCAGCAGAAGCATTAGGCTCGGCAAGGGAATGAGGTTTGGCAGGAGAAAGCCTCCTTTCTGGAGAACCTCTACCAGAATAAAAAGAAGTTTTCATTTGGGGAATACTAGGTTTACCGTCATTATCAGGCAGAACTTCGGACTGTGAACTTAATTCTGCAAAAAGAAATAGAGGATTATATATTTTTTTGAAGTACATTGATCGTATATTCTGAGATGTACTAGGCAGTCTGATAAGTCCCTGAAAAATGAAACACGGAGACGTTTTTTTGGCCAAAGTCGGTTTTATTTTTCAACATACTCTCCTTTTAGGTCGATACAGCGAATCCAACGATTTTCTAACTTTTTGATACCGTCCGAAAAGTACTCGATCGGAAGGTCTCCAAAATACGCCTTAGTTTCAGCTATGAGCTCCTCATTTAAGTAAAAACGCTTACCGGTGAGCCATATCTTCAGGTTAGGGAACAAGGAATAGTCGCTGGGGGCCAGGTCTGGTGAATACGGTGGCTGAGGAACCAAGCCGATTTCCTGCAATTTTGCTTGTGCAACTAAGCATGAATGAACAGGCGCATTGTCGTGATGATAAAGTGGTTTTTTCTTCTTCAAATGCGGTCGTTTTTCGGCAATTTCGATTTTCAATCAGTCCAATGATAATGAAAAGTATGCACCGGTTATGGTTTTACCTTTTTCAAGATAGTCCACGAATATTACCAGGTGTATACATATGAAACCGGTATTTTTTCAAGAAAAAAACACATTTATTTCAAGAGAATGATAACAAATATTTTATTCAAAGTATGCGCCCTCGCTGGCTACACATTTTGTCCACCTCTCAGGCAATTTATGGATACCTTTCCAAAAAAAGTCTTCGTTTTTTGAAGCAAACCAGTCATTGAGTCATTTTCCAACATTGTCGTAAGAAGTGAAGCGCTGTTCGCTGAGTGCGTGCCCCATCGATGCAAATAAGTGGTAGTCGGATGGAGCCAAGTCTGGCGAGTAAGCGGGGTGGGGTAGC
>NC_046658.1:147822918-147826583 GCF_010883055.1 Belonocnema kinseyi
TTTAAAAAATTGCAAGAGCAATAACCAATTATTGTCGGATAATAAATTATAATAGTGAGGAATCATTTATCTTCAGAAAAATACTGTTCATTTTTAAGAAAGAGCTTTTTACTTTATATTTTTTCATAATAACTTTAAAAATTTTGTAACTTTTTCAAACTTACTGGTTAACATTACTGAATAGTTTTTTCCGATGACTTCATGCAATTTTGGATCAATGTGAGTAATACAAAAAAATGGCATACTTGAAAACTGTTCCGCGGTATGCTGCCGCATAACGCCCGAGTGCGAGCGCGAGGACTCCCTCTACAACCGGCTCTGTAACTCAATGAATTTCAACATGTCCATTTTCTTATTAGACATTGTTCATAGTAAAAAAGTCAAGCTTTCTTTTGAGACTATTTAAAAAAAATCGTAGGTGCCTAAATTGCGAAGAAAGTTAAATAAATAATTGATTTATTGAAAAAATTATTTAAACAATTTTTTTTGTTATAAATAATAAAATACTTGGGGAGGGTTGGTAATCCTGGTCTATAAGTTTGTGGATTAACTACTGTTGGGTAGGCGAACATATTCCTAGAATTTAGAGACAATCGAAAAACATGACTTTTTGAGTTGGGGCAGTTGAGGAATAATGCCCCATATGTCTAAAACGTTTGCAAAACATTTCAGAGACTAATTTGTTTGCCTATGAGAACGATTTGATCAACGTGCCCGTGAAAATTTCTTGAATATCATATTTGGGCCACCGTATTACATAAACTAACTATAATAGAAATTTCGAATGTTTTCTTATTACAAAACTAATATTTGGTATCATAAAAGCGAAAGGAGGAGTTCTGTTCTTAAAAGTTTAAATAAAGTTTCCTCAAACTTTAAACTATAATCTTCGGCCTAACCATTCAGGAGTTTTTTTATATTAAAGAAATCAGTCTATTCAATTAATTTAATTCTGAGATTAAATCTCATTTTCCTAGAGATCACAAAGCCACACATTTAAATTGGTGAATCGTTTTCACTTGATTTTATTGCATTCTATGATCAGAAATTTCTCTTTGGATTATTTCCCTAACGAAGACGGGCTGAGAATCCTTTTCAGATTTCTGAAAATATTAGAACACTTACGAATTAAAGTGGTGTCACTGGCACACATTTCGATTAAGTAAAAGCATTCAAAAATTATTTTCGAACTTTATCAAGTAGGTTTTTAATGTTCCTAATAAAGAAACAGGATGAATGAATAGCCTATCCATTCTCCTAAACAACGTATACTTTCAATTAGGAAAATCTGTCAAAGCACTTGCAAAATTCCAAGCACTTTATAATTTTTTTTATTTTTTACGCCTAATTATTTGTTTTAATTAAGGATATCATTCCTCTGCCAAATTCTGATCACTCATTGCTAGAAAGAAGAATTCATTTGAGACCTACGGATCGCGTCGGTCTCTCCATTCATCAAATCCGTTCGTACGAAATTTTCACGAAAATTTTCAAGGACTTAGTTTTTATGTGAAAACGTCTGTTTTCAATTTTTTAATCAGTAACCAATCTTGAAATCAATTTATTAGTTAGAAAAATGTTTTTTATTCAAGGATATTGATTTACGAAATTGAGACATAGTCCTGGCGCTGCCTGAAATATTATTTAAAATAATAGGTTCCTTAAAAAAACAGTTGTATTCTATAGATTTCGACGTGCTGATTTTTAAAACGACATCAATTTTTCCAAAAAAGCTTGCATTTAGTTAGAAAATTTTTTTATAAGAAATCGCTTCAAATAAATAAAAACAAATTGTTACATTTTTTCGGGGAAATAAATTAAAATGAATAATCATGATCTCGCATTTTTAATCCATTAATGTATGGTTTTCACAAACTTATAATAAAAAATTTAATTGTTTGTTAATAACAATTTTTACAATATCAAAACTACGAAAATTAATTTTTTTAAACTGTTTTCATTTAATAGCGGCATTGAACTTGGCCTAGCTTTAGTATAGTCGAATCGAAGGGGAGTTGTAGGCAGGATCATTTCGCTGGCGGAGCTAGCCAAACGTTTCAGCTGGCCCCGACATTATCCAAAATCAATCTTTATATGGGTGTATTATTTTCGTCTTAATTTGAACAAGTTAAACATGCAGAGCGGGGTGGTTTAGTAATTGACCACCTAAAAAATTGCGAAATCTCTATTGACCCACAGTACCTCAATTAGAAAGTGGTTTAAAGTGTATCGTGTGTAAACCACAAATTTATGTGTTTACTCTTTGATTTAAATTAATGAATATGATGTTTGAGTTATTCATTTGTTTAAATTATAAAAATTTCTTGAATAAAATTCTTCAGTTTAATGACCGAGTAAAACTGGAATTGTTTTCCTGGTTATAATAATTTATGAACCTCGAAGCCGGGCTTTAAATTAATAATACTACGCTGTTAAAGTTTACATGCTATTTGTTGAAAGTTTATCTTACGATGGAATAAAAGCTGTCATCTTCTACGGCGTCTTTAGTAGCAATAGAAGAACGGCAAAGTAGGAGTGAATTCGAGTTCTAAATTGGGACACCAGATTTAAAAGATCACAAAAAAAACAAAAGTTAAAATGTGTGGCAGACAAGACTTGCAAAGGTTAAAAATTAAACATATTTCGGCGAAAGTTTCACTGAGTTTGGGGAATAATTTTGATCTCGTATACTGCGTCAGCCTAAAGTGAGCAAAGTTCGGTCAAACACGTAGAATCTGTAACAGAAAACACACAAAAATTGTAATTATTGATATATCTTCTCCGAAATAAATTACATTATTGTAAAAAATTTGGGAACTAATAATTACCATTTAGCAAAAAGAGCAAAAAGCAGCTGATGGATAGGAATCTTCAGTTTTCTCCAATTACATGAAGTTGAACGACGATAGATAGCGCAGGCGTAGTTATTCTCGCTACATTTCGAATTAAAATGAAGCGATTATAAACCGAAGGATTATCCAGGCGAGATTAAAAATCGGAAATCAATTTTGATTCATGTGAAGTTTATCCAACAAGGTTAATTTTCGTTGAGGTGAATCTTTCACCTGGAATCAATGTAAACTTTATCTTTAGTTTTTTCGTTTTTGAGCCACAGTACTCGACGTGCTTATTTCGAAATTAATATTACTTTTTCTGAAAATAGTACATGAGCAACGTATGGTTCACTTGAATACATTCTAAACATGTTTAATTGTTTTTGAATAACAATTTTTACAATATCAAAATGACGAATATTACTTTTTGTACAGGTTTTTTATTTACATTACAAAATTAATGCATTATATAATAATGGAATTTAAAATTCAAACCCCGATTTTCATATTACAAGAATTGAACATTCTTTTTTTTTAAATCTAATTCTTATACAACATCCAAACGTTTTGAAATATTATAAAATATTGATATTGATATTATAAAATATTGACAGATTTACGGAATTCACTAAAAATATAAAATTTTAAGAATTTTTTGAACTTTTAAAAAAAGAATTTCACAAAAGCATTAAATTTATAAAGTTTGTAAATCGAATGGAAACATAAGGAGTTGGAATGGAATGGAAGCTTCTAATGTGTCCCCTAAGGGTTTACATTTTTCTTACACCTTCTCTATTCCTTTACACACCCTCCACACACTTACTTGGTGGT
>NC_046658.1:147826683-147839836 GCF_010883055.1 Belonocnema kinseyi
CACCGAGACTCTTCCAGAGTGCGAGGCGGGAATCGAACCCGCAAGCTGAAGGAGTGGGTCCAAAGCCTACGCTTTAGCCCCCACGACCATCGTCCCACTTCATAAGGAGTTTTAGAATATTTTTTTTATGATAAATTTCTGTGAATTTGCGAACATTCTTTAGAATTAATGATTCTCACGATTTGAAAAAAATTGCTCAAACGAGAAAGGAATAAAAATTACAAAAGTACAGATTGGTTTCATATCTTCATAGCTTCATAACAATTTTGAGTAAAAATATATAAAGTAAAATAAAAAATTTAGCTTGTCTCGTTACATATTGAATATAGTATGGGCTTACTTTTCTGTTAAAGAATCTGAAATTTCATCGAATTGTTAAGACGAGAAAAATAAGATATTATCAGGGTAGTCGCTGGACGGGAAAAACCGGAAAATGACCGGGGATTTTTTGAGACCGGGAAAAAAAGGGAAATGACATTGAATTTATTTTTTTTACCTAGATATTCACACATTTTTAAACACATTATTAAACAGTTTTTTAAATAATTAGTTGAATTGTTATCATTTTAAATTATGCTATTTTTCAGTTTACAATATTTAATTAAAAAATTTCTTCATAACAAAATTTTCCATATAAGATTTGTATTTTTAAGGTTACATTTTCAATTTTAATAATTTTAAAATCCTGTCTGAAAAACTTAAATTATTAAAAATAATAAGCAATTTAAGTTGAACATTTTTCATAACAAACATTTTTTTTTAATAAATTAATAAAAATACAAAGTAAATAAATACCTTTCTTTAAGAATTTGTACTTTAAGTACTTGACAAAACGATTTTAAATGAGTTCAAAATTTAAAAACTTTCGGATTTTGTCGTTGAAAAATGGTTTTAATGTCAAAGTCTTAGTCATTAAAATAGTGTGAATTTCTGATTAAAACTTTATAAACTATTTTTGACTTAAAGATAATTTCATAATAATCTGCTCAATTAGAAATTTTCTAATTACGAAAAAGAATAATTCTCTAATATTTAGCAATATTCGACTGTTCATTTAAGACGAATAAATTGAAACCAAATATTTAAAAGTATTAGATTTAAGACTATATTTAATTTTCAAGTGAAATTGTTGAATTTGGACGCATAAATAACAAATGAACACATATTATTTATAGAAATTTTTTTTAGTAATTTCAAGAGACATTTAGGAGTTTGGAAATATTCAAAATTAATTTGCAAATTTTAATAAATTTCCTTAATATCTTCCAGATTCTATTTTGACCATTTTGTAAACCTTTTAAGACCCTTTTAAATATTCTTTTAGAATAATTTTTCAAAATGAAAAATTATTTTCCTTTATTTTCTAGGAATCTTAAGAAAATGTTTTTATTATTTTGAAGCCTTTTACAATTCTTGAGAAGCTTCCACATTTTTTATGTAATATCTGCGAAAATCTACGTTTTGTTTTTAATTGGGCTATCGCTTCAAGTGTTAAATTAATTTTGAATTTTGTTTAAACTTCTAAATATCTCAAAAAATTATCCAAATTCTTCTGCAAATAATAAATGTTTAATTTTAATTTATGCATCAAAACTTTAAGGAAATTTGTTTAAATTTGTAGGACTTTCTAAAAATTGCAGGAAATTTTCAATTTATTTTAAAAGTTATTGATATTAAAATAAAATTTTCAAGCTTTTCAAGAATGCTTCAGCTATTTAAAATTAAAATTAGTAGGCTTCTAACTTAAGAAGTATTTAGTTAAAAATTTTCAATTTTTAATGTTTCTAGCTTAAAATTCCTTGAAATAATATATTTTTGAAAATTGGACAGGCAATTGATTGATTTTTTAATTAAGAGCATTTAAAATAATCCCGGTCCTTTACAGAGAAACTATAGAAGTGTAAAGTCTTATTTAAAACAGATTGCTCTAGATTATTCCATTTTCGAGTTAAGGCTTCTACTTGAGATTCCAGAAACAATTTTCTATCCCGAAAATTCTTTCACGTCGTAAAACTTTTGTAGATGGCTGACACCTTTGATGCAGTTGTCTTATCTAGTACATGAATACGTTTAGCGTTTTTAATAATTTCATTCTTCATTCTCTGAGTAGAAGTGGCAGGCACTAAAAATAATTTTCAGTGGGTTGGAGTAACAACAAAAATGGTTAATAAAGTTATGAACAAATTAATGAACAAAAGTCATTTTTTCGTGACTCGCAATGATAAGCTAATGCTAATGCTAACAAAATCTTTGACATTCAAGATGGATTTCTCAAAATGGCGAATTTAAAAAAAAGAAATTGTTATTTCTACCCTCAAGTGACGGAAATTTGATTCCGATGAGTACGAATCTGGCTTCAAATTTGCAAAATCAATGTGTTAAAACAATTTTTTAAACAATTTTTCAACAAATTTTTGCAATATTCCCTTCTGTCAGACACCATATTTGACGTTTATTAACTATCATCGAGTGGATGTCGAAGGATAGACCTTTTTTACATCTTGATTTTTTTGTAGTCGTTTTTTATTTTGTTTTATTGTACTTTTTTTTTTTTTTGAAATTTAAAAAAAAATTTTATTTTATAGTTCTTTTGCATTTTTGTATTCTTTAGAATTGTTCTGAAAAATCTTGATTTTGCGAATCTGACGCCAGATTCGTAATCAGTAGAGACAAAAACCAACGAAAGCATATGAATGTTGCAAAAACTTCAATATCGCAAGAATTTGTTGAAAAATTGTTTAAAAAATTGTTTTAACACATTGATTTTACGAATCTGGCGCGAGATTCATACTTAGCGAAGACAAAAAATAACGAAAGCATATGCATCTTGCAAAAACTTCAATATTGCAACAATTTGTGAAAAAATTGTTAAAAAAATTTGTTTAAACACATTGATTTTGCAAATTTGACGCAAGATTCGTACTCAGCGGATTAAAAAACCATGAAAAGCATATGAATCTTGTGAACAATCTAATTCTTCGGAATAATTTGTTTTAAGAAATAGTTTAAACAAATTAGATTTACAATTTCGCGGCCAGATTTGTGATAAAGGACCCGAAAAACCCTGAAAAAAATTAATAGATTGTTTGGGTAATAGTCAAATTCATTGCAGGCTTATTTAAAAAATGCACATTTTAACCATTTTTTCATCATTAGGATTTATTCTTTTGCGGAATAAACTTAAAATATCTTGCCAAAAAAACCTTGCGATCATATTCTCTATAGTGGTTAAAAAGTGTTAATTATTCGAAAAATTCTGATAAAGAAATGTAAATTTTGTGCATTATTTCATGAATAGGCTTGATTTTTAGCGGAATTATTTCGATATTTCTTGAAAATGACTTCGCTATCATATTGCAATGTGGAAATGCTATTGTTTTTCAGATACTAGTAACAATATGAATATTGCAGCGGGAAGATGCTTTCTGTCCAGTAAGAATATTTCACACCTTTCCATCAATCATCGTACACTTCAATTCCAAACGGATTTCACTCATTCCACTGAAATCAATGGAAAAGGTACAAACTTTTTCCAGCATAATCCTGCCCTTTTCAGGGCCATACGATATGCAAAGTTCGAAAGCGGAACCTTCCCGTGGTGCATATCAGGTAAATATAAGAAATATTTCAGCGATTCTTTTGCAAGCAATTTCGTATTAATTCCGCAAACAAATCAATCCTATTCATTAAAAAATAGTATCCCAGGCCGCTTCTAGCATACTTCCAATATCAGCAGCTATTGAGAAAGTGTTCTACGTGTTTCAAACATACCGATTATTCAGAGAATTCTTCGCTACGGTGCGGTGCCCATTGAGTAGCTTGAACAATACCGAACCGTCTCCTTTTTTTTAACTCTCAAAAGATATTTAGTCGGCAGGTTCACGCAATAACCAAAATCGTGAAAACGCAAATTGTAGAAATCAAAATTTATTGATATACGGTGTAGTATGCGGTAATGCTGAATCGTGAAGGATAGAAATAAAAATACACGAATTTAGCCATTCCTTAAAGAAATAATATAAATTATACGAGGCCTGTTCAAAAAATACGCGGACTGTTTGAATTTCGCGGCTCGAGTTGGTTTCAGGAGAATCCGCTAGGTGTCGCTAAGTTCATACAGATCAGCTGTTTAAGACGCGGTATTCCAGTCGCAGATATCTTCATTTGTTGATAAGCTATACGATTTTAAGTAAAGAGTGTTTTTTTTTGTTTGTCGGATTGTAAAATGGACAGTCTGAAAGAGCAACATACAACACTGCATGTTTTAAGTGGCATGAGCGTTTCAGGGGTGGCCGACAGTCGATTGACGATGATGAGCGTCCTGGGCGTCCTTGAACGTCAACTTACTACCAACACGTTGACAAAATCAACACCCTGTTGCGCGAAAATCGACGTCTGACCATTAGGGAGCTTTCCGAAGAGTGTGGGGTAACAGTTGGATCTTCTTACGAGATTTTGACCGAATAATTGAAGATGCACCGCGTCACTGCGAAATTTGTGCCACGCTGTAAGAACTTAGTACTCAGAAATCGTGAATTTTTTGCCGAACACTCGATTACTGTTCTTCCCCCCCCCCCCTACTCACCTGACCTTGCTCCTTGTGAGTTTTTCTTGTTCACAAAACTAAAAAAAAAACCCCTCATAGGAAGAAGATTTGAGACGATTTCGGCGATTAAGGCAAATGCGACGAAGGAGCTGAAAGCCATCACGAAAGAAGCGTACCAGGACTGTTTTAATAAGGGGAAACACCGTTGGGATAAGTGTGTGCGTTGGGGAGGAGAGTATTTTGAAGCAGACCCAGACGTTTAACTTCCAAATAAAGTACATTTTTTTATGACCTCAATCAAGTATTGTTTGAACAGACCTCGTTAGCATACATGTAGCAAATGATTAAAAATATTAGTAAAATAATAAAGTTATAATACGTCACATGACGTGAAAAAAATCTATGAAAGTAGGAAAGCTTTAAAAAATATAAAAAAATGAGTGAAATCCTTTGAAATTCTTTCAATATTTCTGAAATTTTTTTGAAGTCCTTTAAAATTACTTTGATCGCGTCAAGTGTAGAGTTTCAGTCTGCTTCTCAATGCTATTTTCGCGAATAAATAATAATACGTCCATTTTTTTAACCCATAGAGATATAGAGAAAAAAAATTGTCCATTTTTAGACTAGGAGAAAGTAAACTAAATTGGAAGAAAATCGAAGAAAATTTTCGATGATATATTTAATGCAAAAATAATTATTTATCATTTTAAATACTTTAAATCTACAAGATTTCCAATGTTTAAAACTTGTTTAAGACTACACTGTTAGAAATGTTTTGCAAATTTCGACACATTTAAGATACTAAAGTAACTGACATTTGTAAAATTAGGTTGCTGAAAATGAAATTTCTTAACTTTAGTAAATTTAGTAAATAAATTTAATTAAATTTTTATAAATTTAAATAAATTTAGTGAAATTTAGTAAATTTACTAAATTTTTATTTAACTTCAGAAGCGCTTTCTGAAAATTACGAATATTTTCCTAAAATTCCTAAATGGTAACAGAAATTTAAGTTATCGTGACGTTAAGAAATGTCCAGTTGCATGCGCACTCCTCGCTTCTCAAGCGCGTGCGGCAGTGGGAAATTAAAGAAAATTAAAAAAAAAGTTTTACGGTAACCGCATTGTATAATATTCTTGTTAGTAATTTGTTTGCTTTGTATTTATATTTATTTGTTTGCAGTGGATTTTTCCACAATATTACCTTCTTACTATAAATTGCATCTTCCTTCGATAAAAATGCAACGGTTTGGGTGAAAATTAAAGAATTTTTTATCTAAATTTTTTTTCTTATTTGTTAAAAATTCAACTGTTTTATTGAAAATTCATATTTTTAAGTAGAAAATGAAACTATTCTCATAAACAATTTTTTTCTCATCTAAAACTCATACTTTTATGCCGAAAAGTGAAACTGAAATCTTTTTTGGGAGAAAATTTAACTATTTTTTAATTATTTGTCTTTTATTTAGGAATCCGTTTATTTTGGTAGATATCACACCTTTCTTGGATAAAAATGAAACTGTTTTTATGAAAATTAAATAATTTTTTTCAAAAATTTTATCTTTTTTATTAAAATTTCAACTGTCTAGTTGAAACATCGTATTTTTTGGTTAAAAATTGAAGTATAATTTTTGTGGAACATTTATTTCTTGTTGCAATCTTAGATATTTTGCTACAAATTAATTTTGTTTCTGAAAATTCATATTTTCTGGTTGTAAATGCAATTTTTTGCGAAAAAATTACACACGAATATTATTTATAATAAATAAAATAACATTATGTATAAATTTTGTGAGTAAAGTTCTCCAAACATGTAATGTATATAGACATTATTGTTTGGTTAATTAATTTTATTATAAATTTGCAGCATACAGTTGTCTTAAAATGTTTTATCTTAAAATAATGAACAAAAAAAATTTTTTAACAATTTTCCGATGCTGTATCCTACAGGTCACTAAATTGGATACGCGCCTGATTTTCTTTTGAGTTAAAAGTGACCTTTCCTTTAAAAGTGCCTAATTTGGTCCTTTTATGATATATCAATTAAAGTTATCGCAGTCACAAAACTTTAAACAAATATGATGCTATAATAATCACCGAAATGTTAACTGACACCAAAACACTGCTTCCGCGGCACACATTTCTACGGTGCGAGTACATTCGCGTAACATGATGAAGGTTGGCATATATAGCAGTGCAAATATTTCAAAATTCTCAGTTGAAATTCAGTATATCTGTAGAAAGAATAGAGAAAACATGAAGACCGCGAGTTACATTGTATATATTACATTTTCTATTCACCTGGATTTTGTTAGTAAGTTGAATTAGGATGACTATATTGATAACAATTTTTATACTCATATCCATTTTCTAAGGTTTGTGACTTTTGTTTCACGATGTATTTAATCTTTTGCAATTAACAAAATATAATTTAGAAGTTTTTTAAGCATAAATGGTATTGTGTTAACATAAAATCTTATCGGCTTCTTATCAAATTTGATGCCACATAAAAAACATTTGTATATATCTTCATGTTTCAATTTTTATTCTTCTATCTTCTGTTCGCGAACAGATGCATATGGTTACAGTGTTTCCTAACTGCGTTGTAATTTATTTTGTTTGGTGACTAATCTCTCTTTTCTTGCAGTAAATTAACAGTTTTTAAGCTATAACCCGTGTGGAAATAATCACATTTAGCCCTATTTCAAGTCAGGCACAATTCGGGGGCTAGTCGGGAACTAATCGGGGGCCAGTCGGGAACTAATCGGGGACTAGTTGGGCTTTTTATTTGTCAAAATTTCAGTCACGGCCTGGTCGGTGGTTGGTCAAGGGCTAGTCGCTAAATTTATTTCCAATATACTGAATAAATAATTATTAAGTTCATAATTTTGTACGAAAATATGCTTTTTATAAAAACAACGATAAAAACCTTCAAAAAGACGTAACCTTATTTTTTTGTAGTATTTTTTAGAAAATTGCGAATTTCTAAGAACGTTTATAAATACCTTTGTCTGGAATTTTAAGAAAATCCATATTGAAAAAGATACAAATAGATTCAGGTGAAAAGTCTGCCGAAAGTCACAAGACTCTAAATTTGTACAGATGGTCATTTTTAAATTGATCTGAAAGGTTTGCCATATGTAAACAAAGTCTAATCCTTCATGTAGTTGAAATTTTTAAGATAAAAAGTTTTTGATTAATCAGAGAAGAGCAGTATACTAGTAGTAAACTATTAAGAACGGTACAGTTTAGATTTCGTTACCACCTTCATTTGAGTCTTGTGGTTCTGGACTGGTAGCTTTAAAGAAAATCTGCAAGTGCGCGACGTGCCTCCTCTCGCCCAACAGAAATGACGCGTCGAGTGTTTTAGATAGCAGTCCACACGTAACGAAGCATAATTACCTGGAGCATAGACTACCGTGACCAACATGGCAGTTCCTTTAGAGTGAAGCTCTTCCATTGCTGCCTTCTAGCTGAAGTTTTTTTTTAAAATTAATATTCCACAAATTTTTGAGAATTTTAGTTATATAAATTTATGCATTTTTAAGCGTAGTATATGTTCCCCATTAAATATTGGGTAAATTTGAGCACTTTTAAATATTTAAAAAAACTTTATGGAGATTTCCGTAAATAATAAGTATTTTGACAAACTTTTACGGAATGTTCAACAAATTTTGAGGAGTTTGGTGAATATTCCACGCGGACGTATTATCATATTACCCTGCTAATACCCGATCAGGCCTCGACTAGGATAAGTCGGGTGACCTGACTAGCCCCTGATTAATCTACCGTAACGCTACTGGTCGGAGGCTAGTCAGATGGCCCGACTAGGCCCCGACTTTAAGTGGGGTCGAATGTTCGAGAACCAGACTCGTTCTTCATTTGAATTTCTACACGGGAAGCACAAACGTAGCCCAAATTTACACCTGCGAAAACTCGAGTTTTTATGTGTGTTGATTTGACTCCACCCCACGCCCTTCAGGTTATTAAAACTAATGAACATAAACCCGTCAAGGTTTCGAAATTATATGGGATTTTTAACGTAAACAGCTTGATTCTCGAAAAAATGGAAAAAATGAATACTTGTTATTATATTCTTATAAATTAATATCTAGACGTCTTCTAAGGAATATTTACAAATTAATTTCCATCGAATAACTTTCGATTTTGACCAATCTTATGGCCATGTGCTAGGACCGAGAAAAGCCCAAAGAAATATACAATAGTATTTTCCTGTAAAATTATTGGTGAAGGTGGTATTTTTATGAACTTTTCAGATCAACTGTGATAAACCAAGTACATTGCAAAAATCATTTAAAAAATAAATGCAGAGCATACATTTGAATTTTTTTCTAAAATTTCATTAACATTTACTTTGCGGGTTTCTTAGATTTCTGATTATAACTTGAAAACTTAAAAACACAAAATCCAATATGACTATTCTAGTACGACAGTTGTAATATCATACTCAAATTTTTTTCAATACGTTAATTTAGGATCAAATATTAATGGAAATCACTTTTCAACAATTTTAATTATTCAGACAAATCTCGTGCGTCTAATTTATTTTGTTTTATACTAATTTTTCCTTTGGCTGTATCTCTTGAATTTTCAGAAAGTACCCATAATCGTGAGGTAGAAGGTGAATCCGAATAACGCATTATTTCTTTCCTTAGAAATTATTCACATTCTTTTAGTGCCGTACACACTGCATCCTGATATCCCTGATAAGAATAGGAAATAGCATGTAGTTGCATGAGCTATAGAGCTACCAAATCTCTTTATCTCTGGCTTTCCATGGATGACGTTGATTTTAGTGAGGCGATATATGTAATGAAAATCAGAATGAAAATGAATCAGTCTTAGCTAAGTCATAAAAATACTTGCGAATTATGAAGGGGATTATTGCGCAGTGCAGCAATTTTTTTTCAATTTATTATTAAAAATGAAAAATGCATATTTTTGTATTTGTTTTTACAGAATTAAGTTCGCAAAGTGACTCCTTTAATCCTAAAGGATTTCAGCGCCAGAAATTACCCATTCGCCGACGTAGTCAAGGTCCTTCGCTCCAATCTTCTTCAGTTCGATCTTCTTGGAACGAACCAATCCAACACGCTGTGTGGGGCAAGTAGCTTTCTTTCGTAAAGTTTTATTTTTTAGAGGTATGGTAAATTCGCTTCTTACACCTCAATTCTGTGTCCCGTGTGTGATCTCATTTTCGATTGGGCAATCCGCGATTGGTCCAAATTGACCCAACTTGCGAAAATGAGGAAAAGCGGGAGGCTTCGAGACTTACGTGCCATGATCGTCAACTACGTGAATTTGAACATTCGCGAAAATGCCCCTTCCACTTCTCGAGGCAATTTAAATTTTATGTTCAAATCGCGAATTTAGGCGAAACGCGTCCTCTAGATAGTTTTCTACTTTGATTGCTTGACACATATGATTCGGAGTTTCCTTGCTATAATCCGTCGCCATTAAAAACATCACCTGAAGCTAGAAATCCCGTATGACACACAGAGAGATACTTAGACCGCGCGTGAATTGCGAGCGTTAAGTTACCTTACAAGGAATCTACTCCAGGTGTCCCTCGCTGATGTGACTCTCCCTGATATATCGTGTAGTAGTTGAAAAACTAAGCAACACATTTCTTTGTATTCTGAAAAACACTTTAAGGAGGTGAAAAATCCACCAGTTTTCAGACTTTTGATTGTACAGTTTTGTTTATAAAATCCAAATTGATTTCGATCAAACCTACCGAAAAAATTTCCTTCCCAACTTGAAAAAAAGTAATTACGCGCCAGTAAACTACTCCTACATATTTTTAAATGTGCTGAGAATTGCTCAATTCATAGAAGAAAAATTTAAAAGAATATGTTTAAAACTGAGGCAAAAATAAAGTTGACGTGCTTCTGGATTTTTTTTTTAATTAATGAGGGTAGCTACCCCTCACCGCTGTTATTTTGTCTCTATGATAATATATACTTTCCATGTCCTAAGAGGATTGCGAAGATAGCTTCGCAACGAAGGAAGTCAAGTAGGTTCCAGCCAACATGGACACAAAAATTACTTGGGGGTAACCCTCTTACCCATTATGTATACAATTGCAAAGTAAGTCTAAATTCAAGCAAAAAAATCCAATAAAAATACTTGTTCCGTATAAATAGAGGATGAAGGTATTTCTTTATTTAGAAAAAGAGCATTGATTAGGCTAACTAACTACCTCTATATTGTTTTACATTATTAACCTTTATAATCAAATATTGTGCGCACTATGTCTAAAGTATCTTTGATTTGAAATAATAACAGTATTAATGTAAGTAAACATGATAATCTATCATTTTATAAACTTTCTCTCATTTAATGCCCCATTACCGAATTTTCGACTTTTCATTTAATTTATATACGTTGCGCTGTAAGCTTTACATCAAGCCAGCATGTCGTACTCGAGGAATCAGTTCAAAAATGATTATATCGAATTCCCCTTTTCACAGAAATTTTCGGCAAATTCACGGCTCCGCGAATTGCTTCAAACCAAAATCCTACTTTCATATTTAAAAAGGACAACGAAGGGCAAATATATAAAATTATAATTTTTTATTTCTCTTTCTAACATTAGCTAGAGCCTACTTAAGCACTAGAACGAAGCAAAACTAAAACAAAACAAAACTACACATAAGTAAAATTATAATACATTTTTTTAACTACATTTGGCACATTTAAAGATCTGTCTTTGATAAAACTATTCAAAAAATTGTGCTTAAAATTTAAATTTTCGTTGGGACTCTTACTTTCATTTATGAAAAATAGAACAATAGTATATCTATTGCTATATTTTATTTTACATAAGAATTAGCATGATGGGGACAAAAACAATAGTTAGCTTATTGATTATTATTGCCTAGAAAGCATTCTCTATTTCAAATTTTTAAACTTCAATGTCAGATGTCAATTCAGTGGACCTGAAAAACTACCCAATATACTCCAGCGCAATTAAACCTGATTGCTATAAATAATTTTCTTCTGAAATGCCCACATATGTGTCATTTTAGTAATGCTGCGATCGGGCATCTAGGTGCATAACTTTTCTCGGAATGGGGTTCCCGCACCACTGCAGCGCTCCCCAGCGCTCACGAATTTCGGGAGCCCTTTCTCAGCAGTACCACGCTGGCATTAATGACTCGTTCAGGATTAAATGTGTAAATTCGTATAATCGTCGCGCTGAATTATTAAGAAAGACGGATCCGAAATTTGGGCGAGTAAGGAAAAGTGCGGGAGTGTGGGCACAGTCCGAGATCGGATTAGGATTATCAGAACTATTGAGAGCGGATGTATTGAGCAGGTTGCCTGCATATGTTTCACTGACAGTGAAGGAGTCAAAATTTGCATGCCTATTGTTGGACTTGACAATAGTAATGTACGAGTAAACGATTAGTTACTTCAAAAAATTTATAATCGTCTATTTCTTTTTTCAGAATTAGATTCACAGTCCGAGGTTTCGTCTAATACTGACGCAAACCCTAGTATTCCCCGATTGGGATCTTCTCTTTCTTCTTATAAACATTCTCCAGAAAGAAGTCTTTCTACTGCCAACGCTCATTCCTTTGGTGGATGTAATCCTTCTTCTGATCCTCCTCTTCGTGCCAGGTCCTTGTCTCCGCGCGCCAGGACAACTTTTCGTAAAGTATTTGGATATAAACTTGGAGAGCTCAGAATAATTCGACTTATACCCAAGAATAATCCAAACAGGATATTCGAACTTCGAAGATATATTTTTCCTCCTGATAAACAAATTCGATTGGTAGACAAGCATCGTCTCTACCGCATGCCAAACGAAGCACTAATTGTATTGTCAACGTCTAACGGTGAAGCTCTTGCATTTTTAGATAAATCAACAGGCGGAGGCACTGTTCTTCGCGGAATATATAAACCTGTTGGTTTTGGGTCAAAACGGGCGAAAATAAACATGGAGAGCGGGGTAATTGAAGAATTGACTGCCAAAGAAATCGCGGAATCTCCACTAAGTCACGTTACCTCAATTAGGAATTGGTTTAAAGTGTATCGTGTGTAGACCACACATTTTTTATCGCTTATTATTGAGTTTTGTGATATTACATGAAATGGTCTGCTTGTGCAAATTATTCTTTCCATAATTGTTAAAGAAAAAAATATTTAAACAGAGACATGAAGCTCAATACTTAAGTACTAATCGAACAGATCAGTCTCTTTTTCAATTTAAAAATTAAAATATTGTAAATTTGTTTCAAACAGAAAATGTAAATAATTTGGAGGCGTGATTAATATTATCACTTACTTGTTATTTACATGTTCGCCATGTTCCTATATTCCTGATCTTTCCCTTCGACCACACAAGCATCAATACAGACGCCACCTAGGGGAGATAGAAATAATTAAAAATCGTTCACATTTTAGCCTTAAGTCTCTACCTAGTCTGGCGAAGAACGCACTTCCCGATCTATCCTTGTATCGTGTCGGTCTCTCTATTCATCAGATCCGTTCGTCTCCTATCTTTTGTATTATTAAATGCGCAAGCAATTATCAATTTTCCTTTAATTGGATCTCGTTTCACGTAATAGCTGCATCCTTA
>NC_046658.1:147839936-147847070 GCF_010883055.1 Belonocnema kinseyi
TTGAATTAATTTTTTTTTTTTAATTTAACAAAGAATCCGCACTGTCATTATCAAATAAAAAGGGTGTGATGTTTATTGTACGAGCCATAGGCGAATCGAAGAGGAGTTTTAGGCTGGTTGTAAGCGAGTTGAAGGCAAGCCGAAAGCGAACCGGAAACTACACGAAGATGATAACTACCATAACCTGATACCTCAGTTTCAGGTTAGCCCTGAATAAGAATGCAGAACCTACAGAACCCGGATGTGCGAATAGATTTTCAAAATAAGACAATTAAGAGCATAGATAAGGCAACCTGGGAAACGCTTATAAAAACAAATATAGAGGGTGCATGGACAAAGTTCCGGGAGATCATTGTTAGATGTGCGATCAAAGTGTGTCCTACCGCGGTTGCAGAAAGAATGTCTGATGTTGCGTCGTAGAATGTTAAAATTCAGGCTACCCAAAAAGCAAATAAATAAGCGTACAATAGAACTTCGAACGTCTCATGTCTTAGCAATGCAGAAAGAAATAGATGTACAGATGATTATATACACAAAAAGAGGATACTCAAACGATAATTTACAAAATTTAAGATAAAATTAGAGCAGCAGAAGAGAAGAAAATACACCACAACTTTAAAGAAAGCAAGAAATTCCTTTATATAAAAATGAAGGAAAATAAAAGTATGGAATTTGTCAACATGGGAAATAGTAATGGGGAAATACTATGTGATGCAAACGGCATACTAGACGCTTTTTCGAGACTATTTTAGGGGACAATTCGGAATTGAAGCTATAGGACGCTACAATTGCGATGTAGAATACGATTCGTTAGAAAAATCAATTTAGAACGTCTGTGTTACTGAGGTTAGGGACATAATGAAGAATTTGAAAATTGGTAAGGCTGTCGGAGCAGACTCTATTAACGCAGAAATGCTGAAACATAGTAGCAGGTAAATGCCACATAGGCAGTGCGAATTGATAAATTTATGTTTCGAGATGGGAGATGTCCCAGACAAGTGACTGTTTCGATATTATTCAAGGAATTAGGCGAGGATGCGTTATGTTTTAATGGTTATTTATATTATTCATGGACGATTGTTTAGAAATGGCTCTTTCCGACGAAGAAAATGCGGATAAATATAAATGACTATACAAAGATTAAATGAATGTATATATTGGTCTCGACTGTACTATACGGTAGCAGGACATAGACATATCAAGGAAAAGATAAGAGTAAAATTAACGTTGAGCTGGAAAACTAGGCCTGCAAATGCAGTTTTTGTCCTAGCAAGGGATCGAGATCCACCATGGAAGATTAGGTTGGATATGGATGTCAGTAAACTAATGTTCAAATTGGGTCAATTATTTCAACATAAAAAAGGAAATAGAACTAGAAAGCTCATGAACCATGTTACTAAAATCATTCAACCTCGGCACATCGAGACATTAACACTAGCAATATTAGATGAAATTTTAGACCCTCAACGACAAAGACTTGATGTTCCTACTGCCAGAATGCATCGGTACAAGAAAAGTAATGCACGAAAGCACAACAATCAAAACTTTCAAACAGATGCAGGAAGGTTCTATCGTGAACTGAGAGTAAAGCCAAATAACCACCAAGGAACCGAAAACCCTCCATTGGAAGATATGACTAACTACTTCCCGGGTGATTAGGGGAAAATGAACAGATGCAATTTGGACATTGCGTGGTTCAAACTGGAGGAAGCAAAGGCAAGCAACAGCCCTGAAATGCATTTCAGCAATCTGGAAAATGGCAAGTAATTGGAAAGCTCCAGGTCCGAACATGGTGCACAATTTCTGGCACAAGTACCTGACGAGTGTACATCTTGCGTTGGCAAGGTGTTTTGAGAAGATCATTGAACACCCAGATCTGATACCAGGTTTTATGCTTCAGGGCACTATGTATATGATACAAAAAAAAACAGACGCTCAAAATCTATCTGATTTTCCACCGATAGCCTGTCTTCCAACAATTCATAAATGTCTTCCAGATATCATTGCAGATAAGGTATATTATCATTGCAACGAGAATGACATTCTTACAGAAGAAAAATAGGATGTTGTAAAAACTCACTATGATGTGAAGATCTAGTAATTATGGACGCTGTTGACATGACTCAAGCTCGTAAGCATGAAAGGAACTTACATATGGCATACATTGCCTACAAGCAAGCGTTTCCTTCCGTGCCGCATAACTATTTTCTTGAAGTCTTAAAACTTTACAAAATCTGTCCACTCTTTACTGACTTTCTAAGCCCTGCAATGAGGCTCTAAGGTACAAGAACCTAGTATTTTTATCATAGAAAACTAAGGATAACTAGATAAAAACTCTTTACGACGGGTGTATTTCAAGGGGACTTCTTCAGAGCACCATGGTTCTCTTTAGCGTTGAATACATTGAGCAAAACACTAACCAGCATGTCTCATGGGTTCAGAATTCATGATAATGAGGATGGTCATCAAGTGACCCATCTTCTTTGCATGGATTACCTGAAGTTGTACGCTAGTTCAGCCCAGAATCTGCAACAAGTGATCGATGTCACACAAGAGTTTTCTAATGATATCCACATAGAGTTCGGACTAGATAAATGTAGAACAGTGTATTTAATCAGAGGGGAATAAGGGACTGCAGAGTTAGAGAACGAGTTCGAAAATGACATCGAAGAAATGGCTGCAGGCCAATCATATAAATACCTGGGTATTCTTGAATCTAAGGGTATTCAACATACCATAGTTAAGACAAGCCTAAGGACTGCCTTCACTACGAGACTCAGATTGATTTGAAGAGTTTTCTCAACTCAGAAAACAAAATCCGGTCGATGAACACATATGCCATCCCCGACCTCACGTACTCCTTTGGGCTCATAAAAGGGTCTAACACCGACCTTGAAAAGTGAAACGGAATTATGCCGATTATGTGGAGATACCAACAAATACATCACATACATAATGATGTAGCGGGCATTATACACCAACAACTTGCCCTAAACCTAAGACTCTTAAAAGAATGGATGCCCTTCTATAGATACATTGCAATGCCCATTTTAGCCAGCGAAGATTACATGTTATATTGAGATGCTAATATCCAAACGGATCATTACATCCAGGCCGATCGACCTGACATTGTGATGCGAGGAAAAAAAGGTGGAAGAGGCTACATCATCGAGATGGCTTGTCCGCTTAACCTAAATTTGCAGTCTACCTATACAACTAAGATCCAGGAGTATAGCGAGTTAAGGCATGAAGTAAAGACCATATGGAGGAGTGTGAATCATGTCTCTATTCATCCCATTGTGGATCCGGCTACACGCAATGTGCACGCAAGATGCACTGAACATCTTGAATATTTGGTAGTCAGTAGCGTATTGGCAGCAGCTCAGAAGGCACTTTTTTTAAACATATGTCGCATTGCAAGAAACTTTCTTGACCATCAGGAAGTGACAAAACATCCAACGCACATGGCTGCTCGTAGTTGCATATAATATTTTGTTCCACTCTCGACAATGTCTTTCTTTTGGCCCTAAAAAGCGAGTCCGGAGTTTTTTTCTTTAGCTTTGTTCGCGCCTCAAATTTTGATTGACTAAAGTTGTACTTTCGTCCCGAAAATTTTACTTTCGCCCTGCTAATTTTAATTTCGCCCCGCTGATTCAACTTTCGCCCCCCTAATTTTACTTTCCCCCTGATAATTTTACTTTCGTCTGGCTAATTTTACTTTCGTCCAGCTAATTTTGCTTTGTAAAGTGATTTGATGAAACAAATCAATCCTTTCTTTGACCTTTTATATTTATTGATTTAAAATCGTAGATTTCAAATTATTTATTTCTTACGGTCCAATCGTTAATCAAAAATAAATTATGAGTTAAAAAAACGTGCTCTTCGAAACTCAGATATTTATTTAATAGAAAAACTCCTTTTAAGCTTCCTTACGTTTCGGTACACATGCGTACCTTTTTAAAAGGTTCTTAACCTGAGTTGATGATGGTTTGAAATAGTCAAACAGATCAAATTTCAGTAAAAAAAACATTTAATTTAACTGTTTAAAAAAATTAATTAAAATTTAGTCATTTAGAAGTCTCAAAAATACTGAGACTTCAATCGATTAGACTACATTTTTAAAAAATATAGTGCTAGAAAACCAAATTAGCGTAGGTTAGGACGGACGAACAGAAATTCTCGATAATTTTACTTTCGCCCCGCTAATTTTATTTTCGCTCCGAAAATTCGGTTAGGGGGAAATATATGCTACTTTCGCCCTTATTTTCAACGGAGAAAGGTGGCTATTCCAGTCAAGTGTGCAATAAAAAAGGATGATCGTATTTCCTAGCTTAACTTCCAAGCCTATTTGTAGGCACCCCCCGAACCTGGAACTGAACAAAACTTAAACAACAACAAAATACAAAGAACTAAAATAATAAAGCATTTTTTTCAACTACTTTGGGCATATTTAATGAGCTGGTTTTGATGAAACTGAAACAAAAAATTTTAATTAAATTTTTGGTGGGACTTCTACTCTTACTTGTAAAAAAATGGAATGATAGAATATCTATTACTACAATATATTTTACTAAGGAATCAGGATGATGGGGCACAAAACAATAGTTAGTTAACGGGGCCGACCTATGTAACACCTCAAAAATAAGGGTCTATTTTAGGATTTTTTTGGGGATGAACAATATAACGAATCTTTCCAAAACTTGTATCGTTTATTAGGGCACTTTTGAACTAAGTAATACATTTTTTCAGCCATAAATATGCATAACATTTTTAATTATAAGGGAAGATGTTAAACATATTCAACCGTAGATGTGTAACTGCTCGCACTCTACTTTCTGACAGATTCGTCTGAAACGAAAAAACAAAAAAATTTCACCTAACAATTTGAATTAAATTGTTTAAGAAATAATTGTTTACAACTTTTTTCTTCAGTTCAGACAAGTTTACACAGAACACAATCATTTCATCTATATTTGTATGCAAGGAGAACGCGTTTAAAGATTCACATGTTGAAAAAAGGCAGCATTGGCAGGCTGGCCTTCCTTAGTTGATTATTCACCTTGGAGAATGTTCTTAGAATTGAAATTTATAAAAATTTTAATTGTCGTTATGTTCGAATAAACAGCTGGAGGTATCTGAATAAGGAATCTGGCACAATTTAAAAAAGCATGTAGATTCTTTTAAGTGAATTCCAATTATGCAATTGCTTTAACAATCAAACCATTAGTTTATTTCAAATTGATAAAACAAGTTTTACATGTATATGCAGAACTAAATTAGAATTTGTGAAATTTCTCCTATCGAATGGGAATTCAAAATAATCAAACTAGTCCCTTTTAAATACGATGAATGTGATTTTTAAGGGTTGTCAAATATAATTTTTTGTTTCAGGAAATAACTGGATGCGCTGTGAATATTACATGTGTCCCTGTTTTTAGTTTAAAAATAGTATCAATATTCTGGGATGGAAAATGTTTTGTATTAGATTTGTAATCTGCGATCCCAAAAACAGGAGTGCTGGAGTGGGGGTGTATCCCGCGCTCGCATTAGGATTAAAGGCACTATTGAGAGAGGAGTTATTGAGAAGGTGGACTCTAAATTTGTCACTAACAGTGAAGAGGAAACGTTTCCTCAACTACTGTCGAGCTTCAAGATAATAATGTACGACTTATACAATGTACGTATTTGGTATCCTAAAAATTGATCACTTTCGACTCAATAAAAATTTGTATATATTATTGGCTCTGCCATCATTGACTATCATTTCAATCATCATAACAATATAATATATAATCCTCTGTTTCTTGTTGCAGAATTAAGTTCACATTCCGAGTTTTTTTCTGATAAAGCCGCAAAACCTAGTATTCCTTGATTGATACGTTTTTTCTTCAGATAAACGTTTTCAAAAAAGGAGTCTTTCTCCTGCGAAACCTCGCATTTAGACTTGCAGAGATTCCATTTATTCGACTTGTTCTCGAGAATAATCCAAGCCCGATATTCGAACTTCGCAAATATCTTTTTCCTCCTGATAAACAAATTCGATCGATGGACAAAAATCGCCTCTACATCATGCCAAACGATGCACTAATTCTAGTGTCAGCGTCTAATAGTCGCCGTCCTTGAATTTTGTGATGAAGGAACAAGCGGAGGCACTGTTCTTTGAGGAATATATAAACCTGTTGATTTTGGGTCAAAATGGGTGAAAATAAACATGGAGAGCGGGATATTTGAAGAATTGACCACTGAAAAAATCGCCATATCTCCATTGACCCATATTACCCAAATGAGAAAGTGATTTAAAGTCTATCCTATGTAAACCACACATTTATTTGTTTATTCTTCGACTTGCTTAAATTACACAAATTTTATTATTAAAAGGGTTCAGTTCAATGCCCGAGTAAAACCGGAATTATTCTCCTTATTATAACAATTTATGAACCTCCAAGCGGGGTTTTAAATTAATAATAAAAAATAAAGCCAAACTTTAATTTTTTTATTATACTTTATTTACTCACTTTAAAAAACCTTGCCACGCATCGACATAGCGTGAATATGAGACTAAGTTGCTGTTTTTGTGCTGTTTGTTAAGATATTTCGAATATAAATTATATTTTCAATCATGTCTTCACAGAAAAAGCTAAAGTTAAATTTTGTTTAATGTGAAATTTTCCGCTGTTAAAGTTTACATCCTATTTGGCGAAAGTTTGTCCCATGATGAAATAAAATCTGTCGTCTTCTACGGCGTCTTTTTCACCGAGGTTAGGAGAATAATTCTGATTACGTATACTGTATCACCCTGAAGTAAGCAAACTTCGGTAAAACATGTTGAATCAGTAACAGAAAACACGAAAAAAAATTGTGCTCACTGATACGAGGGTAGTTCAATAAGTCCTTAGAATGAAGTATAAAAACAATTTTTTTTGGGTAAATTTTTTTTTATTTTTCAACATAATCTCCTTGGAGCTCTATACAGTTGGTCAATCGCTTTTCAAGTTTTTTTAATCCTCCAGAAAAGTGCGTTTTCGGAAGTTTCTCAAAATAAGCACTTACAGAGGCAATGACGTCTTCGTTGTCTGGAAATCTTTGTCCACCGAGCCATTTTTTCAAGTTTGGAAATAAGAAAAAGTCACTGGG
>NC_046658.1:147847170-147867584 GCF_010883055.1 Belonocnema kinseyi
TATATCTAGTCGGGAGTGGTGCTGACTGAAAACAAATGATTTGGAGCGATTCGCGCGCCATCTGTTGGTCATTCTAAGGACTTATTGAACTACCCTCGTATATCTCCTCCAAAATAAATTATACTATTGTAAAGGAATCAGGACTTAATAATTAACATTTAGAAAAAGCGCAAAAAGCAAAAAGCAAGACAGATGGGAATCCCCAGTTCTCTCCGATTACGTGAAGTTAAACGACGATAGATAGCGCCGTCATCGTTGTTTCTAGCTACATCTCGAATGAACATGGAGCGGCTATAAGGCGAAAGATTATCCAGCTGAGGTTGAAAATCGAAAATTATTTACGATTCATGTAAAGTTTATCTAGCAAGGTTAATTTTTTGCGGTAAATCTTTCACCTGGAATCGATGTAAACTCTATCTTTCGTTTTTTCTGTGTAAGAAAACAAACCTTGTTTTCGGTGAAGAAAGTTAATAACTCATAAGTTCTCATTATTTTAACAATTGTTACTATAATTTTAATTTTTCCTACTATAACATACCCTATAAATATCCTGTTTCAAATTTTTAATGAGTCAATAATTGTAAAATAAAGTTATTTGTTAAAAAAATATTTTGTTTAAAGAAAGTCGTTTCACCAATTTGAGCCACAGCCCTGGCACTGGCTAAAATTTTATTTAAAATAGGAATTCTCCATAAAAAAAGTTGTAACCTATAGATTTCGACGTGTTTATCTCGAAATCAATATTACTTTTTCCGAAAATAGCACACGAACAATGGTTTTTGAGTTATGCATTTCTGAATGAAATTAAAAAATTTCCAAAATTCCGAAAGTAAGAATGATCACCATCTCGAATTTTTTATAGAGCAACGTATGGTTTACTCGAATACATACTAAACATATTTAATTGTTTGTTAGTATCAATTTTTGCAAAATCAAAATGACGAAAATTACTTTTCGCACAGATTTTTTGATTACATTCCCAAATTTATGATTTACAAAATAATGGAATTAAAAATTTAAAACCCGATTTTCACATATCAAGAATTAAAATTTTTTATTATAATTAATGTAATTCTTATAAAACATCCAAACGCTTTAGAATATTTTTATCTTCAGTTACAAAATTTTTGGTCAATTTTCTAAAAATCTGAAAATCCAAATTTTAGATTTATTCTTTGACCTATAATTGTACACATTTTAAAAGAAAAAGTTGTCCAAGTTCGATTTCAACAGTTTTTTCAAAACAATTAGTTGAATTGTTATCTTTTTTATTTATGCTATTTTCAGTTTACAATATGTAATTCAAAAATTTCTTGTCTAAAGAATTGTCCATATGAGATTTTCATTTGTAAGGTTACACTTTTAATTTAAGGAATTTTAAGATGCTGTTTGGAAGACTTGGACAATGAAAAATAATAAGCATTTGCAGTTGAAAATTCTGCATAAAAACCAGTTTATTTAATAATTTAAGAATAATTGATTTTATAAAACGATTTCATATCAGTTCAAAATTTAAAAATTTACAGACTTTATCCTTAAAATAAGACTAGATAGGAAATAATGAAGTTCACTCGCAATGGAGTGATGATAGAGTAGGATCTTTTTGCAAGAAATAATTTTAATTTGAAAATAATATTTTCCATCCAGTCTTATTTTAAGACATTAAGCATTTTCTGTTATTGAAGATTCATAACTTGATAGATATTGTGTAGATTTTCTATCTTTATGGTTTGGAGGGTTGATCTACTGTCGGTAAGGTACAATCTTTGATAATATAGCAGATAAATTAAAAAAATAATTACTTGTACCATTAACACCTATCTAAAAATGAGCGTTAATTTCTTGAATTAAGAGTTCTTATTTTGATCCCTCTAGTAGCTTAATTGGAAAAGCACCTGTCCGGAAATCAGAAGTTTTGTGGTTTGTTTCCCAATGAAGCAAACATGGAGTAGGATATTCTTTTCAGGAAATAATTTTAACAACAAAAATTGTTGTTTTAAACAAATTAATGAACAAAAGTCATTTTTTCGTGATTCGCAATGATAAGCTGATGTCAACCCATAGCTTTTGTATGACGTATCACAGATAATTATGTGCGCTTACAATTAACTCAGGATAGCTACTTATTGCTAATTATTCAAACAATTTTTATAAACAAATGCACACTTAGACAACCTTTTGATAAAAAGGATTATTTTTTCTTGAGAAACCATCTAAAATGTTTCGCCAAACACTCGTTGCTATCATATTTTTCATATTGAAATAAACATGTTCATTTTTTAATATATTTTATAAACAAATGCACATTCTAACCATTTTTTAATTTTAAGGATTAATTTTTTCTAATAAAATCAACTTGAAGTGTCTCGCCAAATACAAATACACAAACAGTCTTTATAAACAAATTCTTTAATTTCGTAGTAAAGTATTTAATTTCTTAACTCAAGATGTTCACCCTGAAATATTTATATTGGGTATGTAAGTACTGATAAAAACATGTATCGCATGCATAGTACAAAAATCATGAATCCTTCTATAAAATTAGTTATAAATTCATAAATTTAATTAATCATATCTCTTTATGTGTATACAATTTTTCGAAGCCGCCCCCTGTAGGTCACTAAACTAGATCAATGTTTGACATTTTTTAGCTTGAAAGTTGACTTTTCCTTAGAAGTGCTTAATTTCGTAATTTGATGATATAATAATAAACGTACGGGCAATCACGAAACTTGAGACAAATATGATGACATGATAATTAACGAAATTTTTGTTGACATCAAATACTGCCTGAGTGGCAAACATTTTCACGGAGTGATTAGACTCAGTGATATAATGAAGGTTGGTGTATATAGCAGTACAAATATTCCCAATTTCTCAGTTAAAATTCAGGATTTCTACCCAATACGAAGATAAAAGATGAAAACCGCCAACTACATTCTATTTCTTACATTTTTGGTTCACCTGGAGTTTGTTGGTAAGTTTGATTAAAATGACTATACTAATAATAATTTTTATACCTATATCCATTCTCTAGGGCTTAGGACTTTTGTTTTACGATGTGTTTAATTTTCGGCAAATTTTAAACGAATATAATTGTTGAGTTTCTGATTATAAAAAGTATTGGGTTATCGAGCAATCTTATCAGCTTCTTATCCAATTTGTTGCCACATCAAAAATATTTGTATATAACTTCATTATATGAATATTAAGAAAATAATTTCCATCAAAGAACTTTTGATTTGGACTAGTCATATTTCCATGCGTGGAGCTGGAAGAAAGGTTGCAGAAATTATTGCTGAAGACTATATTTAAAAAAATGTTTCATTTGACTGCGATGAACTAAGAAAATTTCAATAATTAGTGAAAAATATATGCAGAGCAGATAAAAGTATTTCATACTATGAAAAAAATGACTAGTTCCACGATTTATTTGATTTTTAGTTCACCTGAATTAAAAATTGTAAGTCCCAATATGGTAGAATCGATGTGGAGATTGAAAATTTTGAATTTTTGCCGAAATTTCTTGATTATTAATTAATTAATTAACTAATTAATTAGGATTAAGCTTTTTTAATTTAAAACAATACATTAATGCAAGTAAACATGACAATATATGATTTAGTAAAATTTTAAAATCATTAAAACAATAAATACAAAAAAGATTCAATATTCGTTTTTAGCTATTCTAATATTGCACATTCTGTTATAAACGTAAACCTGACAGCCCCACTCTAGGAACCCGTCAAAAAATGATTATATCAAATTCCCTGTTTGAATGAAATTTGCAGCTCATTTACGTCTCCCGGAATTCCTTTAAACAAATGTTCTAGCTTCATATTTAAATAAATAAATAATTCTAATTATACCGTTGCCTTTGCAATAGGACCAGTGGTTTATTTTAAATTTATGATACAAGTATCAAATCTATATGCATGTCTGCATTCGAGATCGCCTTATAAATACGATGGGGTGATTTTTGAAGAATTAAATGTTGACGGTTTTTGTTTAAAAAATTTTATGGGTGTTTTTGGATAGAAAATTTGTTGTATCACAATTGTAATCTGCGACTTCAAAAGCCTAAGTATTATCAATTTTATCAACGCCTAAATAATTTCAATAGTTGATGTTTACCTTTTTGGATCCATTATTTAAAATTTTAAAAATACGACTGGCATTAATGCGTCGTTCAGGATTAAATGTTTAAATTCGTATAACAGTCGTGCGGAATTATTGCGAAAGTCAGATACGAACTTTGAGCTTCAATTCAGATTAACGGCACTATTTTGAGCAGAGATATTGAAAAGGTGGCCTGAATATGTGACACTGACAGTTATACGAGTAAACGATGTTTTTAAAAAAATATATAATCCTCTATTTCTCGTTGCAGAATTAAGTTCACAGTCCGCGGTTTTGTCTGATAATGACGAGAAACCTTGTACTCCCCGATTATAACATTCTTATTCTTCTGATAGACGTTTTTCAGAAAGGAGTATTCCGTTTGCCAAACCTCATTCCCTTGCCGAGTCTACTCCTTCTGCTGATCCCCCTCTTCGTGCCAGATCTAGGTCACCTCGCGCCAGGCTAACTTTTTGTAAATTACTTGGATTTAAACTTGAAGAACTTCAATTTATTCAACTTGTTCACAAGAATAATACATACCGGATATTCGAACTTCGAAAATATGTTTTTTCTCCTGATAAACCAATTCGATTGGTAAACAAGAATCGCCTCTACCGTATGCCAACCGAAGCAGTAATTGTATTGTCAACCTCTAATGGTGACGCCCTTGCATTTTTGAATACAGCAACATGCGGAGGCACTGTTCTTCGAGGAATATATAAACCTGTTGGTTTTGGTTTAAAACGGGCAAAAATATGCATGGAGATGGGGGTGGTTGAAAAATTGACTGCCAAAGAAATCAGATAATCTCCATTGAACCACATTACTCCTATTAAAAAGTGGTTTAAAGTTTATCGTGTGTGAACCACAAATTTTGTATCGTTAATTTTTCATTTTTTTAACTTAAAATTTCTTGAAATTCGCTTCTCTAGCACCCTCCAACTCCTTCATCAATTCTCCTCCAAATACATCTTCCTTTAGAATCTTCACCACATTTTCTTGCCAGCTTCCTTTATCTTCCATTCCTCTCCTATATCCTTCCCATACATGCTCCCATGGTTCCTCCTTCCATTCACATATTCTACACGTTCTGTTCTCTTCTTTTTCCCAGTACATCCTCTCCCTCACTTTTTTTCCTAATCTAAATCTTGCTATTCTGGTCCACTTCCTCTCTCCCCATCCCTTTTCCAAATACATTGGCACCCCTTCCTTTTTTATCATCTTATACCATTTATTGTATTTTGATTCCTCAATCGCCCCTCATCTTTCCATTAATTGCCTTTTCCTGTCCCTTATTTCCAATTCTTCATAGTTTACTCCAGTCCCGTCTTCTATTTCTCTATCATTAAAGAACTCCCTCCTTTCTTCTTTACATGTCGTTGATTCGATCTCCCTTCCTTTCCTCTCTTCTACCTCCATCAAACATTTTGTCACCAACTCCCATCCCTTTCCTTCCCGCAGCTTCGTCTCAAATTTCCATGCCCTCTTTTCCGCTCTAAAACTTAACTTATCCCTTTGCGCTTCTTCTCTCACCATATATCCTGGCGTCCTCCATTCTGCCGCTAGAGTCCACCTTATATACCTTTCTTGTAAACTCTCAATATCTTTCCTTTCTTATATATCCATATATCATAAATTCATCCCCATATCACTGCTCCATAACCTTATACCGGCCATACCAGCGTATCAATTAACCACATTCTCCTTCTCCATTTTTTTAACCTTCTTTTTTCTATTCCCCATATCTGTTTTATTACCCCTTCTGCTTTTGTTATCCTTTATCTTATATGAGCTGTATGATCTCCATTAGTTCGCAAGACTATTTATAACTATTTATACTCTTTGACTTCTTCTAACTTTATTCCTTTGCATCTCCCTGTCTATTCTGATACTCTCTTTATTAATACATCTCTTATCCTATTTTTTATTATAACCTTTTCTATTTCTCCTCGGTCTAATGAGTCAAACGCCGCCTCTAAGTCCACGTACATTGACAAAATAGTCACATATACTTTATACAGTGTTGGCATCAATGTCACCCCCTCTAATCTTTAACCTCCTCTCCCTTACCTTTCTTTACTATTGGTATAACTACTCCTTTTTCCATAACTCTGACCACCTCTCTTCTCTCCATACTTCATTACACATTATCCATGCCCATTCCTTTAGTTCCTCCTCTTCATATTTCCATACTTCATTTGGAACCTCATTTATATCAGGTGCTTTTCCATCCTCCATTATTCCTAAAACCTTACCTATTCCTTTCCTTGAAATGTCCTGTTCCTTATCTCTTTCTTTACTATATTTTTCTCCTATAACGTTTCTTTCTACTCCTCCTAGAAAATCCAAAAAATATTTCTTTTGTTCTATCAGTTCAGTATCTTGGTTTACTCTTTTTCTTGTTTTTCTTTCTCTATTTACTACCTTCCATACCTCTTCTTCCGTCCTGGCCTTCTCCGCCTCTTCCTCAAACCTATTATTCTCTTCCTCTGTCTTTTGATAACACAACTCAATATACTCTTTCTCTTTTTTCCTATATTCTTCCCCATTACTTTTTCCTTTTCTCCACTTTCTTATTTCCTTTCTGACCTCCTTTTCTTCTTTTTTTTGCAGTCCTCATTCCACACACTTCTATTTCCCCATTTACCAACTTCATTTTTTTTGTGCACTCTAATCCTATTTTTATTTCTCCTATCATGTTTCCCATCTCGTCCACATTTCCCTCTGCCATTTTGATATTTCTTCTTTTTTCTCTAAACTGTTCTTTTCTTTTCCTACACTTTTTACATTTGCTCCCCTTTTACTCATATTGCTATAGCTTTTTTGTCCCTCTAATGTCACTATTAAGGGAAAGTGATCCGAATCAATATATTCACCTACCTCTAGTTTCTTAACCTTCTTTCTTACCTCATCATCCACTATCACATAATCAATGACCGTTCCCCTTTCACTTCCTGCGCGTGTATATTCTCCTTTTTCATCCCCTTCTATATTTTCGTTTAAGATATACCATCTCAACTCCTCAAAGTTCTTTAACAACTTTTTTTCCTCCCCATTTAGTACCTTATCTTTTGATTTTGTTCCTCTTTTTTCTCTCCATTCCCTTCCTCCTCTGTCTCCTGTTCTCGCATTGAAATCCCCACCTATTATCATCCTAATCTCTTATTTATTTTCTTCAAACGATTTTTTAATCTCCTATGCTTTTTCCTGCATATCACCGTTCACATGAACCCCCCCCCCCGTCTTCCACTACTTTCCTCCTAAAATTGCCTCTTCTACTATTACTCCTTCTTTTTGTTTATAACTGTCTTCCGTATCTTTCCCTGTTATCCATTCATTCTTTACTTTTATCATCATTCCGTCCATTGGTCTGCCCTTTTTATTCTACCTCTTTGCATTTTGCATTTGCTATTTGTAACCTCTTGGTAACCTTCCCCTTACTCTTTCCCATTCCTTTTCATCTAGCCTCGTATCCATCATTATGACTACATCCCATTGTGTGAAATTTCTCATAAACTCCCTATCCTTCCTCTCCAATCCTGCTATATTCCAATAACAAATCTTCCATTCTTCCCTACTTTCTTTTCTCACCTTTTTTTTCCTTCTTACTTTTTCTTATTTTTCTATCTCCCGTTCCTCTCTCTTCTAGTTTCCCTGCACCTCATTTCCTACTATCAATTCCCATTCTTCATCCCAATCCCACCATACTCCATCTATCTGAATTCTCCTATACAAAACCCATGTTCCTTTCCCTTTTTTCTTTCCTCTTCCGCTATTTTCCTTAATTTATACTGCATCTTCCTTTCTACCCATTGCAAATCATCCTCTATTTTCTCTGAACTGCCATATAATATCCTTCCTACATTTCGCATTTCCTCTATTTCTACCTTAGCGTCAATCCTTTCTAGTACTTCGTCCACCCCTTCCTTTAGCTCCTTCCCCTCCAATCTTATACCCTTTATCACTATGTTTAATTTTCTTTCTTCCCACTCTCGCCTCACCACAATCCCCGTTCTTTCAAGTTTCTTCATCCTAGTTCTCATCTCCTCCACCTCTGCATTATTAACTTCTTCCTGCTTCTTTAGTTTTTGCTCCAATGACTGCATCCTCTTTTCTAGCTTTTCCCTGATTTCTTCCTATTTTCTTATTTCTTTCTTAACATTAGCCATTACCCGCCTAATTTCCTTCTTTAATTCCTCTCCCCCTTTCTCCTGCTTTTCTTTATAAATCCCTATTACCTGTATCATTACTTCTTGAATTTTCTTTAGTCTTTCCTCTTTCATGAACACTTCACTTTTATCTATGCTAACGTCAGCACCCTTACTGTTATCGCTCGTCGCTACCAAACTCGTCTTTTATAATCTGTTATAAATCGCCTAAACCCGCTAGCCATGCTATCGTTCAGTTGGTGTGGTGCTCATTTTTCATACTTTTGGATTTTTTCCATGGCTTTTTAATGGTAGCGAATTTCTCCTCGGAATACATTTAGTGTTTATGCCAATTGTTGTTTCGATTGGGTTGGGTCTTCATCATAGTCTGTTAAATCGAAATCTCCACTTTTAAATTGACAAAACCATGTCTCACATGTTCTAATCACGGGAGCATGTGCACCATAAGTTTCTACCAGCAATCGATGAGCTTCAACTCCTTTTTTCTTTTGATGAAATAAGAAAAGCAACGAATGCAGCAAATGCGATTTACTTGGAACGAAACTTGACATATTCACTGAGGTAAACAACTATGATGCTATTATTTTGGCAGAATGGAATTGTGTATTTTTGACGGTTATTGTCCATAGAAAAATATGACATAGATACCAAATCATAGAAACGTATACATATCTCTAGCGACATCTATGAGTAAAACGCACAAACGTCAACTAACACTCTGGTGGAAAAAATTTAATTTGACTGCGACGAAAAAGAAAATTTCAAAAATCACTAAAAAATATATGCAGAACAGATGAAAGTTCTGCATACTACTTTACAAATTATTAGTTCCTCGATTGATTTCATTTGGACTCTATCGTTTTAAAACATCCTCTCATTTTGTGATATGGACCGTTACTTGATATACAATACAAAATAGACTGAGTGCTATCTGATATAGCGATTGACAATTGGTAATTTTTTCTTAAATACCATGTTCATATTTTATGCAATACAATAATTTAGGATTAAATATTAAAAAACATTACTCGTCTATACTGATAAGATAATCGAACGAGGCAGAAAATAAAGGGTCATTTTTTGAAGGATGCAGTTTGCTTTCTCTGTCGCTATGAACACCTATATTATCTGAATAATCATTATAATGAAATGTAAAATCGCATCATGTCATTGATACCGAGTTGAAGAGTTTTGCATTTAAATTTAATATTTAAATTATAATTCATTCTAATTCCTCTAACTATTTCGGGACCTTACCAGCTTGGGTATAATTTTTTGGCATTAATTTTCCTTCCGGCTTGATCTGTTTACTTTTTAGAAAGTACCCACAATTGTGACTTAGAATGTGAATTTGAACGACGCATTATTCGTTTTCTTAGGGATTATTCACATTATTTTAGAGTCGTACACGCTGCATTCTGATCTGCCTGATAATAATAGGGAATAGCATGTAGTATATTCATGAGGTATGTAGGTCCTAAACCTCTACTTCCCTTGTTTCCCATGGATGTAGTTGATTCCAATGAGGCGGTGCACAAAATGAAAAGCAAAATTAAAACGAGTCAGCCTGAATTAAGTCATAAAGATATTGGCGAATTGTGTAGGGTAACGTTGTGTGGCCCGGACGTTCTAAAGATCCGCTTTTGTTCAAGAATCACTTCTCTTAATTGCAATATCTACAACGTCACAATACGCAGGCTTTAATTAATCAAAAATGCAAGTTCTGTAGCAAATTTTCTCAACCTAGTATTTAAAATCAATAACTAATTTTTTTCTATTTTTGCTCACAGAATTAAGTTCGCAAAGTGACTACCCACATCATAAAGTTACGCAGCGCCAGAAATTACCCATTCGCCGGAATACCCAAGATCCTTCACACCAATCTTCTTCAAGTCAAACTTTTTTAAACGAACCAAGCCAACACGCTGTGTGGGGTAAGTAGATTTCTTTTTTAAAGTTACTTGTTAGAGATACTCTGAACGACAAACGAGAAAAAATGCAGGTTCTCTAAAAGTTACTATTAAGGACCCCTCTCAGAATACATTGAAAAAATCACGTAGTGGTTTTATTTAAAACTAGATGTAACGTATTCTTTGAGGTGCCCTGAAAAAAAGTTCTTATGAGAACCAGATCCCAAAGATCCTTAGAATTAGAGTTACAACACTTGAAGGACATTAAATAACGATTTGATATTTGAAGGATTTGACACCTACGTAGGGGGAGGGAGTACCGATAGGGCTTTGCGCGTGCTCGAGGTTGGGGCGTGTTTGCGCGACGAGTGGTCTATTATTTGCGGAATATCCTTCTAGTCGATCCCATCGGGTGTTCTTATATTCGCTGTTGTGCGTCTAAGTGCTAGCTGTACAAATATTACTATCCGCGCTAGAGATTGTGCTTTTCGTCGGGCTAAAGGATAAGCATTAAAAATATCAAGAACAGAAAAGGTAAAGTCAACTTCTTTTATTTTAGTTGCGGTGAATTTAAAACGTTCATTCATTTATTTATTTTTTTCTTATTTTTTTCACTTATTATTTTTGCTTCTTATTTGTTTTCATAAAGTAGTAAAATTCACTTTTTATAAAAATAGTTGTTATATTAATCATTTTTTTAAAATAACTAAACCATAGAAAAACATTATATCACTAAAATGGCTTATCGAATTGATTGTTACGTTTCTGGCAATGCTTTTGTGTGCAGAGGAATGATTCTGTTAGCAAATATAGAAGTTGAGAACATCTTAGAAATACTTTTCAGTCGACGTAATGAAGCTGGATTACCTGAAGATTATATAAATAATGAAACTCGAGCATGCCTTAATTATAATATTGTCATACGTCGAGAAATAGATATGATACTACAAAATCATGATTCTTTGAGACTCAATTTCATTTTGTCATGTCTACCTCCTCATTGTTTTATATGTCGAGTGCATCATAAAATACACCGATTAACTGCAGAATGTAGAGTTGATATTTTTGTTAAAAGTAATATTTATATTCCAGAATACGTTGCTACGTGAATATTCGGCGAAGCCGATGACGTAGGAGCATGAACGGGCAGTCCCCATGACTTTCTTCTCTTTAGGTTGCTGTAATGAATTCATTTTTCATCACCCGTCACGATGTGATAAAGAAAACCCTTCCTTTTTTTCCGCTAAGGCAGTTTTTCACAGGCAAAAAAACGAAGCTCAAATGGAACAAAATGGCAAAAATCATAAGGAACTCAAGTTCCTTGTTTTTTAATCATTCCCAAAGCATGACATCGCTTGAAAATAGCTTGGCGGGTAATTATTAATGCTCAAGCAAGCTATTCTTGCGTTGGGTACGGATCCTCATTGAGCAATGCCTCAAATTCAGCGTCTTTGAAGGTTTTTGGTATTTCTTCACCCGGACAGTCGTGAACATTGAAGTCATCGTCTTTGAAGCGACGGAACCTGTCACGGCACGCTGTTTTACTTCAGGCAGCATCTCCGCAAACTTTTTGATGCTCTCGATCCGCTTCAGCCGCCGTTTTCTTCGAATGAAAGAGAAAAATCAACACTTCCCGCAAATAACGATTATTTGGTACTAAATCAAACATTTTTACTCAACCAAAAGTATATGAAGCCAAATAAAATAACTAATCTGTCAACATGGTTTTATTACCAAATGTCTAAGCTTGATTCAAGACGTTTTGAATGTCAAAAACGACCAGCACTTCTTCCTGGAGTCATCTATTGGCAAACAGCGGGAACTTAGTTGCGCACATAAGAAGTACAAAAAATTATTATGTTTTTTATAATAACATTTTATGCTATAGATACTGCGCGACAATCGCTGATGTTACGATTTGTACCTGAAACCATTAGTTTTCGGTCAATAACAAGAGAAGAGTGCATAAGAAACCACGAGACAGGTTTTTAAAATCGCTTCTACAACGAAACTCCGGACAAACCAAAAGCGATTGTTTACAATGACTGTAGTTATGTATGAATTGAGAAAAGTTTGTGTTTTAAAGCATTAAGAACATCATTTTGTGTACATAAAGGTCGACATGCTCTAAAATCTGCTATGTTTTTTTCCCAAATGGTCGTATCCTTGCCATTCAGGGGCCATATTTTTTAAATGCTGCCAATATCGATAGTAGTATTCTTCTAAGTCAGTTATTGCAATCTTAGAAAGACTATAAATAATTACAAAGATGACATTCCTTTAAAAAACAAACGAAAATTAGGTATCGACTGAGGAATCTAGTCATTCACGTATTGTTACTAAAACAAGATGGATTGTGGAAGCACGCAATAGTCATTTGAAAAGTATCTTTAAAGTCTTTGCTAACATTATTAATACAGCTCATATTACAAGCCTGAATGATTTTTTGCGCATAGCAGGAGGCATTATTAACAAATATTTTGATGAGATAACAATGGTAGGTGCAGAATAGTATCTCGCTGACAAGATCGTCATTTAAATAACGATGAAGACGATTAACACTTTGGAATTGATGTAAAGCATGATAAACCAGGATATAAAAAATTAAGGATTTCATCTCGATTCAGAAATGCTACTTAGTACAATGTATGGATTGCCTATAATGAAGAGTATAATCTAAATCAAACTGGGGAAGCACCTCTTATCGGTTATTACTGCACATACAGATCTGATGAAAGAACTATTAGGACTTGTGCACACATTACAGCTGTCATTTGGTTTCGAGGATACGTTTGAAAATTCATCTTTTTCGGTAGAAAATGAATTTTCTGGATGGAAAGTGCAACGGTTTCATTGCAAAATATTCTGTTCTTATGGCATTGTTTGGTAAGTTACATCTATCATATATCGAATGAGCCTTGATGCATTTCAGCAATCGGAAATACCGACTGAGGATAATACTGACTGTCGGTAACTCAGCACATAACACAACCGTGATCAGTCACTAAGTACAGCAAAACGTGAATCCTGCGCAAGGATTTTTCGGTGAATAGTACTGACGTTCGCCACGACTTTCTGTATTTCTAAATACTGCACTTGGAATACCCATTTTTGTCTTCCCTGAAAATAGCACAGTCCCTTTGTAGTCATCGCACAAGTTTTAGGCGAAATTTACATTTCCAGCAGGTAGGCGTTGCCATGGAAATCGACGCCACGCAGATGTATTTCTATATCTATATTGATTCAACCAGCCTTCTCTCCATTTTTCGGATAGGAATACAAAAATTCAGCAGTTACCTTCTTCCTCCCAGCTGAACAACACAAATAAACGCGTAGCCATTCCAGATCAAGAGAGTTTTGCACAGAATCTACCAGCCTCGGTGACGTTGTAGGTTTTTCAGGAACCGCGTAAATCTACTCTCGCGAATGAACAATTAAAGACACGCAATGCCACTTGAGGTGCTCGGGAGCTTCATTCTCGGGAATCGCGTATTCCTACTGTTACGCATCCTCAATTAAGGACAGCCGCTGTTAGGAGAGATGCTCAGAAACCTTATTCTCAGGAGTCGCGCACTTCCACTCCATCCTCAATTGTGGGTCAAATATCAGATTTAATAGTATGTTGCATTACAAGGGACGAAGCACAGCGATTGCAACGAGTTTGAAGTTAGCTGCTTAAGCGAAGCGAGGGCTGTATTCACACGAGTTGCAATCGTTGTGTTACATTTCGAGTAATGTATATTATTTTTCAATGAAAATCTATACAAAATTCGAGTTCAGGTACCCGCAGACACTACCTTTCTACCTACCTGACTGTGTAACCTAGAGTTAAAAAAAAAATTTTCAACCCTAGAAATGCAGTATTTCAGCCCGCTCTACACGTATCAAAGCTCGAAGATAAAACGTTACAACCTTAGGGATGCAAATACCGTGTTTTAACTTGCTCTACAGGTATCTCTAGAAGCAGATTTAAGAGAGTCAGCATTGACTTAGGATCCGTCGAGTAACTTTAACAACAAACTTCCACACATGTCGATAACACAGGCCGACAAAATTTGACAAAGGTCCGGAACCAGAGACCAGACCTAGTATACATTGATTGAAGTTAAGTATTTTCGCAGTTTCGTAACAACGTTGAAACACCCTATATAGCATATGTGAGGCTATAAGCCCAATTTATAAGTGATCGTATTCGATCGAAAAAATCTATATATAGGTTTTTGAGGTTGCTCATTAAGAATATGAAGTCAGATTTTGAAAATTCAATATGGCTGTCATTTTGGATCCGCCATTTTGAATTAGTCAAATTTGATATTGGATTTGCAATCAGCGACCTCAAAAACCCCTTAGTATACATTATCATACCGGGTATACATTATATACCGGGTATACCGGGTATACCGGGTATACATTATCATTACCGGGCTTGGGGGTGAAATTTTTCATATTTGAATCCGCCATATCTCAGATCGGATCAAGCGCAGCAAAAACCTTCGGGTATAGTAGGTCTGGTCTCTGGTTCTGAGAATTGTTGGCCTGTGTAATTGATAATGGAACAAGTAGGAATCTCAGACGACCTCATGGCAACGTGAAGAAACCTCATCAGCTAAGCAATCTTCCTGGAATTTATCAACTTTACCGAAGGAAGGTATAAGGTACTAATGTTAGATATATAATTGGGTAGATGATATTATTTCTTATTTTTTAAAACATGTTAATTTGTTGCTAAAAATGATAAAATTCACATGATGATATATAATTTGATAAAATTGTAAATTTTAACATTATTCCAACCAGAAATACAGAAAAGATTCAATATTTGTTGTCAGCTATTCTATTATTGTGCATTCTGTGATTAATTTTGTCCTGCGAAAAAAACAATGTGACTCCTTCACGATAGATATTTTTTCGGACTTTATCTCTCCTCTATAGACTTATTTTGCAATTTTATACATAATTTACGGGTGGTTCACCCCCGCGTAATTTTAAAAATTATTTTCGATGTCCGCTATTTCACTTCCTTCGTCTTCTATTCTACAATTATGGGCTCACTTAGGACTCGTTCAATGCCCAATCACCAAATTTTGGGCTCTTTATTTATTGTGTGTGTGCATGGTGCGTCACACTTAACTTTAGGACAGCAAGTACCACTCAAGGGATCGATCAAAAAATGATTATATTAAACTCCCCCTTCCACGTAAATTTCCGGCTCTTTTTCGGCTCTAGGAATACCTTTAAACCAATGCCCTACCTTCACATTAAAAACAAAGGTCAACGACAGGCAAATAGACAAAATATCAAGTTTCGATTTGTCTTAGTAACATTAATAGGAACTTACTTGAGCTCGTAACATTAAAAGAACCACAGTGCTGGAGCAGTAATTCGAGTATATTGCGCAACAATATACATTTCCGATGGGAAATAGTTCAGCGGCTCTGAATGTTTACGTTTCATTCCCCCCGACACAGGAACTAACAAGAAATCGAAGCACCACAAAAAAATTACAGAGAACCAAAATCATATAAAAATTTTATCTACAATTGGCACATCGAATGAGCTTTCTTTGATAATACTATAAAAAATTTGATTGAATTAAATTTTCGGATGGACTCTTATTTATAAAAAATGTAACAATAGAATATCTATTGTTATATTTTATTTGACCAAGGAATCAGCATGATGGGGACAAAAACAGTAGTTAGTTTTTTGATTATTGACTAGGAAGCATTCTGGGAGTTATCTAATAATGTAGCCGTTTTGTATTATATGAGTTTTTCATAGTTTTCATCACTAAACATCAAAAACATAGAAAAATATTTCTAGAGTCGAAATTGTTTGAAAAATGTAATTATCTTTTTGGTTGAATAAAGAGCTGGAGGAATATGAGTAAGGAATCTGGCACAATTTGAAAAATCCTAGAGTTATTTGTAAGCGAATGCCAATTATACCCTTGCTTTTGTAATAGGAGCATTACTTTATTTTAAATTGATAACATAAAATTCAAATTGATATACACAGATACATTTAAGATCGTTAAAGTGCTCTTATCGAATGAAAATTCAAATTTAAAATAATCATACTAGTCGCCTTATAAATACGATAGGTGTGCGTTTTGGGGGTTGTTAAAGATAATTTTTAATTTGAGAAAATAACTTGATGCGTTGTGAAGTCAGATTTAAATTTAGCGAGCCTAACACACCCAATAACACAAGCAAAATTAAGTCCGCTAACTTTAAATAATTTTCTTCTGAAATGCCCACATACGTGTCATGAGGCAGAAGGGGCACGACTATTGTCTTTCCCTATAGTTCACCTTTTAAATAATGCCGCGATCGGGTTCGCAGGTGAATAACTTTTCGCGGAATGGAGTTCCCCCACCACTTGAACGCTCTCCAGCGTACACGAATTTCGGAAGCCCTTCTTCGATAGAGCCGCGGTGGCACTAAGTCCTCGTTCAGGATTTAATATGCCAATTCCCACAACCTTCGAGCGGAATCATTGAGAAAATGGGATAAGAACTTTATGCGATGAGGGAAAATTGCAGAAGTGGAAGTAGAGCCCGAGCTCGGATTAGGCTTGACCGGGTCAATCGATTATGTACATCAAAAAAGTACATAATCCTCTTTTTTTGTTGCAGAATTAAGTTCACTGCCCGAGGTTATGCCTGAAAATGACGAAAAACCTAGTAATCCTCAATTAGGACCTTCTTTTTCTTCTGATAGACGTGCTCCAGAAAGGACTCTTTCTCCTGCCAGGCCTCATTCCTTTGCCGGGCCTAATGCTGATGCTGATCCTCCTCTGCGTGCCAGGTCCATGTCTCCTCGTGCCAGGCTAACTTTTCGTACAATACTTGGATTTAAACTCGAACAGCTTAGATTTATTCGACTTGTGCCTAAGAATAATCCGAAACGGATCTTTGAACTTCGAAAATATACTTTTCCTTCCAATACACAAGTTCGATTGCTAAACAAAAATCGTCTCTACCGCACACCAACCGAAACAATTATTGTGTTGTCAACGTTTAATGGTGACGCCTTTGCATATTTGGATAAAGGAGTAAACGGAGGCACTCTTCTTCGAGGAATATATAAACCTGTTGGTTTTGGGTCAAAACGTGCGAAAATAAACGTAGAGAGCGGTGTGGTTAAAGAATTGACCGCTGAAGAAATCGCGGAATCTCCATTGAGTCACATTACCTCAATTAAGAATTGGTTTAAAGTGTATCGTGTGTGAACCACCATTCTTTATCATTAATTCTTTCGTTGTTTTAACTTAAAATTTCCTAAAATTATCTAATTTTGAAAAAGCATTAACTTATTGGGTTATTCTTCAATCTAGAGTAGCGAATATGATATTTTAATTATATGATTGTTTCATTTATAAAAATTTCATAACAGAATTGCTGTTTTTGATCTATTCATCCATTAAAAATATTGTTACGAACATTTTCGATGACTTAACTCTTTTGTAAAAAAAATGTTTTAAGTATGAAAGATATAAAAGTATATCGAAGAAAAAAATAAAAGATCTTGAGAAACTGTTGTTATCGTGGAGTATTTCATAAACTTTGAGAAAAAAGTTGAATCATCACCAATAAGCCTTTGAAAATATATAACAAATCAAGAACAAAATGTAAAATATTGATTATTTCGAGTAAAAAAATCAAATGCTTTTCTGAGGTTCTTGTCGTGTTACAAAATCTTGTCTGAAAAACTAAGTTTTGTAAAATATTAGGAATATCAATTATATTGTCAATCATATTTTAGAGAAGAAAAAATCTTATTTTCTGTGAAAAAAGTTAAAAACTTATGAAGAATAATAATTTAAACAATGGTTCTTATCATTTTAATTTTTCTTACTGCAACATACCTTACGAGCGCCCTGTTTTCAATTTTCAAATAAGTAAATAATCTTGAAATAAAGTTCTTTGTTTAAAGAAATATATATAATATATATAATTGTTTCTAGAAAATTGATACAATTCTACTAAACTTGGCTTTTGTATGTGTTTTTACACAATAAAAAAAAAGAAATATATAATTTTTATTGTTTTTAATACAAAAAGAGAATTTATTTTTTATAAATTGATGATGTTAATGAAGAAAAATTTAACGATAATTAAGCTAGGAAAGTTAAAAATTAAGAATTCATCTTTTTGTTTAAATATTTAACTACTTGCTTAAAAATAGAATTACCTTAGTGAAAATTAGCTTTCTTATTTGAACCTTCATGGTTTCAGTGAAATATTTTGCGTTCGAGTAGAAAATGTAACTTTTAAAGTACAGTACACTTGAGCGAATTTGGTTTTTTGCAATGCTAAGATTAAATATTTAACATATATAACATATAATAAGCATCTGGAATATATTCCGCATATTTGACATGGTGGGGAGTAACCTCTGCAGCTGTGTATGCGTAAATCCCAACAAAATAAAATAGTATCCATTGCGAATTCGAGCCAGTGTACAGCTTCAGACCAAAATTTTATTTGAATCTAAGCTATATTAAACGTTAAAAAAATGTTGATCCATTAGAGCACCTTGAAATTATTTCAGTTACAATTTAAGAGCCCCTTCAATGCTATAGTGCTAATTTTAAAGGCTAACGAAGCAGTAGATTATTCACTTATTATATTTTAAATCAAATATATTCTGAATAAATCCATTAGTTTGACCTCATATCAAAAAATATGTAGATTTTCTGTACTAAAGTCTCATCCTTGACCATTATCCTCAATTCTGTCTGTAAATATATGAATATAATATATCTATATTTTGATACATTTTTTCAAAGTACATGCAAACAAGAATTCTACACTAAGCACTTTCAGACGTACTTAACTGCATTGGGTCGTTTTTAAAAATATTCTAATCATTCAGTTATTAACAGAATAATCACGTTCGAATATTGTAAAAATTTCTTTTTGGCAAATAACACGATATAATTTGAAAATGAACTGCACAAGTCACCCCTAGGAAATTATATGTTTAAGTCCCCTAATAATATAAAACAACCTCAAAAGTTTACGCCCTTTACTTCTAAAAAAACCGTGGCAAAAGGTCACAGAAGACTTCGTAAAACCCAAAGTTGTGTTCATAATCGGAAATTATATTCCAAAATCCCTCATTATCCGACGGAAGCTCAAAGGAGAAAAAAATTGCCTCTATGCAATCCTCCTAAGATCAACCTATTTTCAACAAGTTTTTAAATTTACCTCAGGGGTAGTTTTAAAAAGAATTTCCAGATAATTGTCCAATATAAGACTTCTTATAGAATAAAAGTCTGAAAAAAATTGTAATGCAATTTCTGACCATTCACTGAAATAATGATTAGCTGCCACAATAAGCTCCTTATTAGTAGAGTTGGTATTAGCTACGAAACTACTTCTATGGAAATAGCAACTGATCAGTTTTGTACGGCCTCAAGTTGCCGTTAGTCCTCCTATGAAGGTTATGTTACTGAGGATAGTAATTTTAGTCACAACAAATAAATTAGTTATATTTACCAGCAATTTATTTTTCAAGAAATAAAAGGAATAAATGTTACAAGTATCGCCCTATGGCGATATTGACAGAATTGACATCTGAGCAGAGTTGCCAACATTCGCATCAAAATATCGTGTCATGTTTTCGATGATAACCATTTTAATCTGAACCTTTACGTATAATATTTAGGCACGTGGAAAATATTAAACAGCATCGCATAGATCCTTAGGGCGTCTTCTACGGCCTACGGTCAGGGCACCTTTTCACGGAGGCCTGTTTTAAAATAATCAACTAATTTATTCGTAAAATGACCAATTTAATAGTAAGACTTACTAATTGAGGTAGTAACGCTTACTATTATAAGTAGTAAACACACCTACTTGAAAGTAGCACCTACCATTGAAAGTTGTAGCAAAAAAAAAAATAAAGTAGCAAGGAGAACTACTGCCAATGTAGCGAATAAAAATGGTAGACCCAACCACTTTAATAGCAGCGGCATACATTACAAACTAAAATAGTTCGGCCTACTACTTTGTTACTTGTCCCAATGAACTAGTTTTTTTTAGTATTGGTACCACTTCCATTCATGTGGCGCCCCTACTGTACACAAGTTTTAAAATTACAACTACCAGGTGTATACATATGAAACCGGTATTTTTTCAAGAAAAAAACACATTTATTTCAAGAGAATGATAACAAATATTTTACTCAAAGTATGCGCCCTCGCT
>NC_046658.1:147867684-147879302 GCF_010883055.1 Belonocnema kinseyi
CAATACGCCAATGAGCACAAATGGTAAGTTCCGACAGTGCCTACAAGTGTGCCTACTGGCCGCTAGATGGCAATACCGGTTTCATATGTATACACCTGGTAAGTGTGGTATCGAACACAATTGCTGGATAAAATTAAAAAATGAGAGTTCTCAAAGTATCGGAGTCACTGATAAAATTTGATTTCAATGAGCACACTGCAAAAAATGGATAGTTGCGACAAGAAGCTCTTTGTTAGCAGAGATAGTATTAGCTACAACTACTTCGATGGTAACAGTAACTAACCAGTTTTGTGCGGCAACAAGTCGCCGTTAGTCCTCCTACGTAGGTCGGAAAGTCTGCAGAAAGGATCCCAATAGTTAGAAATTGAATTTAAAATTTCTTGCGTACTTTGATACTATCAGTAGTCTCGTTTTTCACATTGATCTGAAAATTCTTCTCGCAAGCACACCTAGATCTATTGAGAAAACTTTTGGATAGTAGGATTGCCTCATCAAGGTTGTCAGAAGAAATGCTAATTTTCAGAAGTTTAATTTAATTTTTTTGGCGAACTTTGATTCTATGAGAAGTCTCATTTTTCACATTTATCTGGCTATCGGGACACGAAAGTTTATGCACGTGAAAAAAACCATTCATGTTAGGTTCTCTGTTTTGCGACTTTACATCTCGCGCCGCAAAGATGGTCGCGGAATATTGAATCGTGAATATCTTTACAGCATGATTATTCGGGGTAGAGAACATAGAGTAGAAACTGGAAGAGACCCTCTTCCTAAAATGGTCAGGAAGCAAAAAGAAGTGAGCAAAGAAGGACAAAAACTTCCGTGAACAGATCTTCACCTGAACGTACCTTTGCCACATTTTAAACTAAGACATTCCCGATAATTGATGCAGGGCGTTCCATGCACACCCCTAGCCTCTAGCGCACATACTATCTAATTGTCCAGCTTATACGGGAACGCCCTACATCAAAAGCACAGTGCGGCACTAATAGTGCTTAGTGCAGCTGATAAAAACATCATAACCAAGGAGAATGAAAAGAAAAAGAGGTATAGAGGCCTCATATGGGATTTGCGAAGACTGTATCCAGAATATTCTGTTAAGCTAATCGTCCTTGTTATCGGCGTTTTTAAAGGAGCAACGCTTTCAGTGGTTGATTGCGTAAAAATCATTCCAACATGTCAACTATATGTTATAGTATTTGCGGAGAAATTGCAGAAGGCGGTCGTCCTTGGGTCACTCCGTACTTCAGGTTGCACGAAACTTTTGCCGGATCGTCGTATTGATTCTGTCACAGATTGTAAACATGTGCACTGATGTGCGTATCTTTCAGGCGAATAATAATACATCATGTCAAAAATGTTGTCTAGAAAAAACTATTCAGAATCACGAGATATTTGTAGGATCAAATGATCAAAAATGTTCAGAACTTTTTTGGATTGTTCACATTTCCGCCATTAGAAATTTTAAAAGTCCAAAGTCAGATTTGAATTTAAAATCCCCAAAAACAATAATGTACTCAAGCACAATTAAATCGGAATGCGTTAAATAATTTTCGGTTGTAATGCTAACATATATGTCACAGGCTGTGCAGGGGTTGAAATAGCGGAAAATCTTGAAAATATGTATGAATGCCATTAATTCTGTGCTGTATAGTCGCAAAATCTGGACAAAGTAATAGAAGGATTCTCAGAGAATGTTATAGTAATTTTTTTAATATTTGGCAAACGTAGATCGTCGATCAACATCTGGATCGTTTGGATCAGATATGATGAGTTTCGTACATATCAGCAGTCTTTTTACAGAATCATCAAGCAAGAAGCCCAATTAGAGATGTATTCTACAAAAAAGTATTTAATTTCTAGTTAACCTAAACCCAAACTAAATATTATCTTAAAGTTATGTTTCTATTGACTAACTTGTGTATAAATACAATATCTTGCGCTTTTCGATGTGACTTCAGAGAGCTGATATTTAAAGCAGCAGCAATATGTGAATAGTCGTGCGACAATTATGGATTAGGAAGACCTAACTTAATTTCCGCCGACGAGAAAAACCTGTTGAACACTTTCCAGTTTTTTAATATGCTAGGCGTAATCTGGAGACCAAACTTGTAAGCAGTAAATAAGAATGGGTCTAACTAACTTGATATATAATAAGTTATATATTATATAATAAGTTCACAGTCTGAATTGTCGCCTGCTAATGACGCAAGTCCTACTATTTCTATTTCCAGGCCTCATTCCCCTACCGGATCTAATCCTTCTACTAATCATTCTCTTCGTGCCAGTTCAAGGTCTTCTCGTTCCAGGCAAAATTTCTCTCGCATTAGTCCATTTAAGGTTGAAGATCTCAAATTTATTCAACTTTCTCCTCACCACTATCCGGATCGATCGGACATTCGAAATTCGGACCTAGGTTTTTCCTCTTGATACACGAGTTCGACTGATGAACAGATACCTCCTCTGCCGAATGCAGGCAGAAGCCCAATTGTATTGTCATCTTCTACTGGTGGCGCCTTCGTAATATTTTACAAATCAACACACCAAACCACTGTTATTCGTGGAATACATATTCCTGTTGGGTTTGGATCCAAACGGGTAAAAGTAAACATGGAGAGCGGAGCGGTTGAAGAATTGACCGACGAAGAAATCGCGGTATATCCAATGAACACCTCAGTTAAAAAATAGTTTTAAGTGTATCGTGTGTGTAACATCAATTTTTATTAGTCAATATTAAGTTTTTTAAAAATTAAATTGCTTAAAATTATTTAATTTCGAAAGTTTACAAGTTGGTTAGGTTTTTCTTTAATTTAGATGATTGAATATGATAGTGTAGCGTACATTTATATTGTTCAGCCATAAATCTTTGAATTGTGCAATTTATAAAAATTTTAAAATTGAAATTTTTCAGCTTTATGTTTGGTTAAAATCCTGCAATTTTTCGGCGATAAAAGCTGTCACCTTCTTCTTCTTTAAGCTCTTGCGGTTTGAAATGAATATATTTTCATCAATTGTCTGCGTTTCGCGCCCAAATTCAGTTCATAAAAAATCCAATATGTGAACCTTATTCGTGGAGAAGAACCTTCTGGTTTTTATCGCTGCAATAAAAATTTTTGGGCTCTTTTACTTTCTTCAAAAAATCAGTTTTCTTGTGGAGGTGCCAGATTACGTTAACCAGCACCTCCACTTCTTCAAATCACTAAATAATAAAAATTCAATTACACCAGAATTTTGGGCTCTTAAAATTCGCAAAAAATTTTTCCCCAAACCAACCCTTAACTTCCAAAATCCACTCCCTTCAAAAAATTGAAAATTTTCAGTAATTCAATAACGGGATTTTTTTGGGCTTTTTTTGGGCTCCCAGAAAATACATGATACGATTTTTGGGCTTTAACCCTTAACGTCAAAAATCAACTCACGTAGATACAACTTTGTCAAAAAACAATTTTTCTAGAGTTTTTCAATGGAAATAGTCTCTGATTTTTGGGCTCTTCTAAAATACACGTTACGATTTTTGGGCTTTAACCCTGAACGTCAAAAAATTTATTTTTTGACAACGCTGTATCTACGTGGTAGAGAGGGGTTGATTGTTGATGTTAATGGTTGAAGCCCAAAAATCGTAGCGGGTATTTTCGAGGAACCCAAAAATCAGAGACTTTATTTCCAATGAAAAATTCTAGAAAAATTAATTTTTTGACAAAGTTTTATGTACGTAGTGGAGAGGGATTGATTTTTGTCGTAAAGCATTGAAGCCCAAAAATCGTATCGGATACTTTCGAGGAGTCCAAAAATCAGAGACTTTATTTCCATTGGGAAATTCTAGAAAAATGGATTTTTGACATATGTTGATTTTGGAAGTTAAGGGTTGGTTTAGGGAAAATTTTTTTTGCGGATTTTAAAAGCCCGAAAAAAGCCCAAAATTCTGGTGTAATGGAATTTTTATTATTCAGTGATTTAAAGAAGTGGAGGTGCTGGGTTAATGTAAGCTGGTACCTCCACAAGAATATTGATTTTTTGAAAAAAGTAAAGGAGCCCAAAAATTTTTATTGCAGCCCAAAAAAAGCCCAAAATTCTGAGCTATGAAAAATTCAAAAATTCGATTGTGGAGGTGCTAGCTTAATGTATCTACAATTTTTACAATATGAATTAATAACTTAATAATCACTTTAAAATCAAGTAAAAGCAGGAAAAAATTCTTCAGCACTCTTGACATTTCCTTTCATTCAAAATGAAAATTTTACGCTTATTGGTTAAAAAAAAGTATAGAGTGGGGGAGAGGGGCCCGCAAAATGTTATGGCCAGGGGGCCCTTGTCGGGTATTAGTCTTTTTTAAATTTTTTTCGCCATTTAATTTATTTGACTATTATTTAGAAACTTGGGAGCTTTTTTTAATTTTTGTAAATTTTTTAAATTTAAAATGCAAAGTAAACGATTACATAAATGCTGACATTAGTTCTAATGTAGTGTGTTATCAAGTTTTTTGCCTTGAATCTGAATTTCCTCAAATATCAATATCTCAGAAGGACAAACTCGACGCCTTGAATGTGAGAGGTAACGACTATATTATAGATTGCTTAAACTAATGAGACATTACAATATTCACTTATTACATATTTCATCAAATTCGTTCTCAATATTGTCAGTTTATCCTCATATCAGAAAATATGTGGATTTTCGGTACTCTCATCTTATCCTTGACCATTATCTTTAATTTTGTCGGTAAATATATGAATATAATATATCTATAACTCTTTACCTTTTTTCCAAGATATACGCAAATAAGAATGTTGAACTAAATAATTTGGACACACGCAACTGTGTCAGATCTTATTCATGCACGTTTATATATATATATATATATATATATATACATATATATTAAACAGCTTAATTGTAATCGTGACAAATATAATGTGGTTTATACCTATTTGAAAATATGATCATAAAATAGGGAATATAACAATTATTTCTATTGTCTTTGCACGTTTTTAGCTTTAAATTTTCCTATTAATGTGAGCACATATCAACCATTTGAAAAATTCCAAAATCAATTCTCCGCACTTTGAAAAAAAAAGTTTTAATTTCTTTATGTAAATAGCACCACTAAAACCCCTATTTCATAAAGACCAAATCGACGCCTGTGAGCTCACATATCCCAAAGCCATAAAATTTAAACCCTAATCCCTGAAACCCAAACCCTGAACCTCACAACTAAGTTTCGTAACTCGAAATCCTGAACCCCAAAATCTATAAAACCCATAAATCCCAAAAGCCAGAAACCACAAAACCTATAAAACCCAAAACTCATGATACCCAAAACCTGTAAACCGACATACCCCTAAACCCACATACTCAAAAATCCCAAGTAAGTTTAGAATTTGAGGTTTAGAGTTTGTGCGATTAAGTTTCGACGTTTAGGGTTTGGGGTTAAAGGTTTGAGGCTTGAAGTTTAGGCTTTGCGTTATGTGGATTGTTAGCGTAGGATTGGGGTTGGTAGTGTTAAAATTGAGTGGGTTGGTTTGGAAGAGGTAAGTTTGTTGGATTCGGGTTTTGAATTCAGGGATCGGGGTTTGTGAGTTACTAGATTTAAGGTTTGGACGTTGTGGGTTTAGGGTTTGGGGGTTAGTGGGCGTCAAATACGTGAGCTTGAAAGTGTAGGGCTTAAGATTTAATAGTGTATGATGTGTGAGTTTATAGGTGCAGGCTTTTGTGTTTCCGGAATAGGGATTTGTGGGGTTTAGGATTTGGGGGTTGGGCTTTTAAGTTTATGGTTATGCGAAATGTGAGTATATGGGTGTAGATTTGATGTTTATGGGGTAGGAATTTTGGGGGTATATGGTTTAAGGGTTCAGGATTTTGAGATTATGATTTGGGGTTTGGGGTGTGTAGTTTGGGTTTCGTGGGATTGAATTTTGTGGATTGGGGTGTTGGGTTTTCGCTTTATCAGTTAGTGGGCTTTTGGTTTAAAGTAGATTTTTATGTTTGTAATTTTCAGTTTTTTAGAATTCAAATTCATGACTTTAGATTTACTGGGTTTGGAGGACAGGCAGTTAGGGCTTAAAGGGTTCTTGGGTTATGGAGGCAGGTGTACTGTTAGAGTGAATGCTCCTGAGAAATAAAAAAAAATTATTGAGATCCATTGACAAAGTGTTTGAGAGAGATATTTGTATTTTTTCCCTACTGTTCGGCGCTCGCGACGCAATTCGCTCTTGCGAAGTTTAGGAAAACATTTAGGAAAACTTAAAACCCACGTTTCGGAGCGACTGATCGCCGCAAGTTTGGGGTAACCAGTGCCTCGAATCTGGAGCAGACTTTACACCGAAACCGAATAGTAGCGACTCTTTCACCGCTGGCGCAACAAATTTACCTTACTTCTGTACGTGTGGAGGCCCTAAAATCGCAATGTATAATTCTTGCACTTGCACCCAATGTGCTGAATGGTAGCGAAATCGAGAGTAAAAGTAAGGTGTTTGGCATTTAATTCCTGCAAAATGCATGCGATAAAGCACTGAAGGACAAAGTAATAGGAGGATTCTAAAAAATGTAATAATAATTTTTTTAAGACTTGAAAAATGTATATCGCCGATCAAGATCTAGATCGCTTGAACCAGATATGCTACTTTTGTATATATCAGCAATCTTTTTATAGAAGCAACAATAAGGCGAGAACACAATTGGAACCCACCTACTCCTGAAAATAATGAGTTTTTTAATGCAAATGAAATAACAAGGCTACTAAATGAATTGGATTCTCCAGGACACTTGCATAGCGCGGATTTTGGACACCATACATCTATGCCCTCGAATCCTGCATAACTTACTTACCAGGGTCATCAACTTGTACCACGGCCAAACAGTGAGTTGAAAATATATTCATTTTGTTGAAAATTTTAACAGGTTTTAGCAGAAAATTCTTTTCTCTGTTTAAAGATTAATTTTTAATTAATAATCCACCTATTCCATGTTTCTGGTCACTAAATCGAAATCTGGTTTAGTATTTTGCAAATGTATTTTCTCTTCAAACTTACATTTTGCTACATTTTTTAATATTTAGATTTTTTTATTAATATTAGATGCGTCATTTTTATTGTCAAAACCAATACCTGATTTCAATTCAGCGACATTCAAAACATTGGTGTCACCAATCTCATCAAAATCGATAAACTTTTAATACTTAATGTCCACCGCATTGAATCCACCATTTTGAACTATAAAAATGCGACACCAGATTTGTAATCTTTGAATTCAATTTGATTATGATAAATAATTTTCTTCTAAAATTCTCACATATATGTCATGATGCATATATTATCTATTATTTCCTGAACATTTCATTTTGAAAAATTCAAAACATTGTGTACATAACTTTGGGTTCACGCAAAAAAATGGTTTTCTAAAATACGAGCATTATGCGCAATGCCGTTTATCGGTACAAATTTAAAGGCGGTCATAAAATCTGATCCCGTCATTAAAATTTGATTTACAACTTATGATATACCAGCAAACAATCGTGTAATTCAAAAATACGCATAATCCACTCTTTTTGGTTTCAGAATTAAGTTCACGGTCCGAGTTGTCGCCTGCTAATGACGCAAGTTCTAGTATTCATCGATTGGGACCTTCATCTTCTTCTGATGTTCGTTCTCCAGAAAGGACTCTTTCTCCTACTAGGCGTCATTCTTCTGCCACTTCTAATCCTTGTGATGATCCTACTGTTCGTGCCAGGTCTCGGTCTCCTCATGACAGGGAAACTTTTTCTCGCACTAGTAGATTTAGATTTGAAGATCTTACATTGATTTGACTTTCTCCTCGCCACAAACCGAATCGGATGTTCGAAATTCGAAGATATATTTTTCCTCCTCACACACAAGTTCGATTGATAGACAGAAATCGCCTCTGCCGCGTACCAGCTAAAGCATTACTTGTATTGTCAACGTCTACTAGCGAAGCCTTCGCAGTATTGTATAAAGTAGAACAGCAAGCCACTGCTTTACGTGGAATATATACTCCTGTTGGTTTTGGGTCACAGCGGGTCAAAATGAACATGAAGAGCGGAGCGATTGTAGAATTGACCGCGGAAGAAATCGCGGAATGTCCATTGACCACCTCATTTAAAAAATGGTTTAAAGTGTATCGTGTTTAAAACACCAATTTGTTAGCGTTCAATATTCAGTTCTTTAACTTTCAATTGCTTAGAATGATTCAATTTTGAAAATGCACAAATTTTTTACGTTATTTTTCAATTTATGTAGAGTAGTAAATAAGGTAGCGTAACGTAAGTTATATTTCTCAGCCATAAAGATTTGAATTGTGTAATTTATAAATATTTAAAAATTCAAATTTTTCTGTTTTTATTGTTTGGTTAAAACCCGGGATTTTTTTCCGCACTTGTTAATAAATCCATGTGGCGTGAATATGACATTCAATTATCATTTTTTCTCTGTAAACCTATTAAAAATGATTCTCAGAAAAATTTTCAGTGACTCAGCTTTTATGTGAATCTTTTATTTTAAGTTTCAAAGATACAAGAATGCTGCTTTTTCATTATTTAAATTTTTCGAACTAGAAAACTCCCTAGCAAGGGAGTTGTTCCTCTCCATAGAGTCGTGGGAGCAGTACTTCTAGAGAAAAAGGTTTTCTCTAAGTACTTGAAGCCGTTGTTCTTGGTGGTTTGGAACCTACCTTGAACTGTAGGTCCCCCTCTCACGAACAATTATGTGCATGGGGGGTGTATAAAGGAAGGGGGAAAAAGGTGAAAGAAAAGTGTAAACCCTAAGGGGGCCCATTAGAAGCTTCTATCCCAAGTAATCTAAAAACTTTAGTATTCGGCATTGATAATCCCGGTTATTAGCGCGCGCATCTCTAGTGCTTGATATTGCACTTACTTAACCACTCGATATTCAATTGTTTGTAATCCAAAATTTATATTTGCATAATGTTCTATAATTTTTAATTTTTTTTTCTTATGTTATATTAAACCCTGGATTGCATATTAAAAATATTTACATAGTAATTCTTGATAAGCAATTGGCTTATAAAATTAAAGGTTAATCTTAAGAATCAAAATTTCTAGTTTCCTATTTATTATTTAATTTGGTGGCTGGCCTCGTTTGTTTTAAATGGCTTTAATCTGATTATCGAACATGGTATTATGTGTTGATTTATTTTCCTTTCCTACAGTTTTCTTATTTCTTATTGGTTACATTAGCACATTTTACTGCTCATCGCTTGCACTTTTTTCGCCTTTAGCTCTTTCTTCGATTTATTTTTTTTTAATCTGAGCTTTCTCTTTATCATCTATTTCTCTAATTGCATCTTCTTTCAACTTAAATTTTCTTGATCCTTCATGTCTTCAGGCCTGTGCCTTCTAAATATTTCTCCTCATTTAGAATAACTTTATTAGTCACACCTAAATCTCATCGTACTAAGATTCCCCTGAGAAATAAAAAAATTTTCAAACTCTTCTGGCGTAATAATTTTACTGTAGATTAACACTAGCAGTCTTGTTTTATGTATTGTTGTGTATACAAGCCAAATAGAGTAAAAAATCCAGAAATAATCAGGCTTTTCACTCAAAATTTGTTCAAAGTTTCTAAGCGGAAAAACTGTACCTACTGGCCCTTAACAGACATTCGTATTTGACGAATGTCTTTGATTTTCGTCTTTAACTCTAACAAGCATTGCATCCAGAATAATTCCATAGATTTGAATGTTGCTACATCAGTACTTTGCAGCAAATGCGTTGCATTCGGATATAAACACGTAACTTCTATTTTAGAGCGGTGGGCGGTGTTATCATTCAAAGACATGAGAAACCGGAACATATAGTTAGATTAAACCAAGTGAGGATACAGACTATTTTTAATGTAATAATAAAAAAATTTCCTTAGTCGTTTATTACAGATACTTTGTTCCAAGCCAACGGTTCGTAAGATCAAATCTTTTAGATACAACGTTGGTATCTGAATCGAAGCGAAATTCTTCTTAGACGGAACTTGCGAGTTCCGAGTCTTTGGGGATGCCATTCAGTTTTTCTTGCCTCAAATCAACATTGGCGCATTTTTCTAACCTAAAGTTCATTTCACCCCCCAGAATGTAGTGTTTGCCTATACTTAGAGAGCTGGATTGTAAAGATCCCTCCATTATCATTGTTAGTCAAGGCATTATATCGCCTACGCACGTTTTCTGTGATGTCATAAATATCTAGAGCTTTAGTGGGTCACGCAACAGTCTTTTCGGAATCAAGCAGATTACCTATCGCAGATTTGGTACGAACGCAGAGCGCTTTCCCAACATCTGCATAAACGAGCCGTAAACGTTAACATCCAGATTCATCCTAACCTTCAAGATCTAACTATATGAATGCAATTTTTTATAATGGCACTCGCTCCCAGTGAAATCCTGCGGTTTTTTACGGCAATCTTTAAACTGTATATTTTCTTTAATTTCTTTTTCAACCTCAAATCTTCTAAATCTCGTAAAGTCAATTTGAATCTAATGAAATATTTTTCAAAGGTCTGAGAATGTACTAAAGCATTTGACATTCGTTTAAAATATTGAAATCAGTTCTAGCGTAGTGTGTAGTTAAGGCTTTTTCCATGAAGATAAATTTTATCAGATGTAAATAAAAAAGAAGGACAAACTCAATGCCTTTAATGTAACAGATAACGACCATGGTATAAATTGGTAATACTAATGAAGCAGTAGAATATTCACTTATAACGTTTTTAATGAAATTCATTATAAATGCATTAGTCAGTTTGATCTCGCGTCATAAAACATGTGGATTTTCTGTACTCTAGTCTTATCATTGGCCATTATATTCAATTCTGTGGGTAAATATAGAAATATAATATATCTATATTTTGTTACATTTTTTCCAAGCTATGCGGAAATAAGAATCCTGCCCGAAGCAATTTCAGACGCACACAACTGTGTTAGGTCTCATTTATGCACGTGTACATATAGTGAACTCCCGAATTTGTAGTTGAGTTCACAGAGATTAAGCTATTTTTGTTACGTTCTGGCGTACATGATCAATATTTTCTTTTTAACAATCACATATAATATCAAACTGATAAATTTTACTTGTGATGAATTTAAAGTGGGTCATAACTTTTTGAAAATATTTGTATAATTACAGATCATTCGAGGGGGTAGCTATTTTAAAGACCGAAATTTAAAATTTGCCAATGTAAAATGGCCATTATAATGAAAAATTAAAACTAGTCACACCAGTCACCTTTTGAAAACTCAAGGTTACATTTCAAACCCGTATTAATAGCCAACATTTCCAAAACCCTAACCTCACAATTTTTAACAGTTCCAAAGTGTCTCAATGTGAAGCATCCATTAAATTTAGAACTTCCAAATAATCAAACAAACAAACATTGCAAGGCTCTTGTATATTATATTGATACCCCCACATAAATAGTTGGAAGCCTCAAGAAGCCACCTGTAATACATTTAACGAACCGCATTTGAGCTTCTTAACTACAAAATGGTGAATAATTAAAAAATTTAAATAATTACACCAGTCGCTTTTTCAGTATTCCCAGTAGATATTACAGTAATAATGAGCAGCTCCAATGAGCAACCCCAATCACATCTGGCGAAACTCA
>NC_046658.1:147879402-147884435 GCF_010883055.1 Belonocnema kinseyi
TGCGCTACTCATTATCAATTTATTATTTATTCCGTAGTTCCGTGTTTATATGTAGCGATACATGTCAACCTTTCTAACCTCAAAACATCTTTCTACTGCTTTTCCGTCATATTTGACGAAAAATGAGAAAACCAGATTTCGATTTCGTAGTACGGTGAGGGCAGCACCTCGATAGGACAGAAAATGTGATGTCCTATATATACAATTCCCCACTCTGACGCCCCGTACCGCATCTACGTTTATAATATCTTTGGTTTGAGGCATCACTGATTTCAAATTTGCCATTACTTTTGCAAGATATACATTTTTTAACCATTTTTTTGAACAAATTGTTCAAGCAAACTAATTTTACAAAATCAATCGCATGTTTGGATTAAGCGTACTCAAAAACCGCTTAAATAATAAATGTGGCATTTCTATTTTCTTTGCGTTTCTTAAGAACATAAATAGTTTTATTAAATTTACAAAATTCATTATTTATTAATTTATTTATTAAAAAGCGTAATCGAGGACATAAAAGAACTATTTCGGATTTAACTTTTTCCATTCAATCTGATTCTCATATTTGTTTTGTAAAATTAGTTAATTACGCAATAATTTGTTTGAACAAATTGTTTAAACAAATTAATAATGAAAATGTAGTGGCAAATTTGAAATCAGAGATACCACAGACCCTTAAAACTATATCTGGTTTTTATATTTCGTGGCTAAAAAATCTTATGTTCACAGAAGAGTTTAAAAGACTGAGTAGGCGTTAGATTTACACGACATACTGGACTCGCCATTAATATTCCTGAAATAATAATAATAATAATAATAATAAGTATTATTGAAAATATGTTTCTAAAACGAACATTTAAACGATATTACGATATTAAATCGAACATTACACACAAATTAAACATTTTATTTGGCGGCCTCCATTCTGTGTCCGCCATTTTGAAATTGAGCATCTTAGTAGCTTATTTATGGCCAGCAACACCAAAAATATCAAATTAAATAATAATAGCGGACTTTTCATTGTTTTTTTCACCTCAAAAATGGTTTACCTAGAGAGTAAGTAAAAAACCACGTTTTTTGAGATATTTTAGTCCGCCATTTAAAAAAAAGTAATTCCTAAAAATAATTAAATGAAAGTAAACATGTTAAAGATAATCTGTGTCCGGTTGTAAAAGGTCTGAGATGAGAAAAAATGTTGATGCTTCATCAAAATTCTATGGGTAGATAATACTCGACCTTGAGAAGGATTAACACATTGAATTGACTGAAGAAGAAATTCTCCAAGAATTTTTTAAAAAACCTCGAGAATTCACTGAAAATTGAAATTTTTCACTTGATTTTTAATTTTGAGTAAACGTGGCCATTATTAAATCGATAAAGTTTTAAGATTTTCCATTCAAAAGTTATACGAAATTGTGATTTTATCCGAAGATCATGACTATAGAATGTTTCCTTCAATTTGCCTATCTAACAGCATTTAAACCTATGAAAGTATTCTGGATGCAATGCTTGTTCAAGTAGAAAAAAAATCCTTCAGTTTCTCTCGTGTGTGGAAAATATAGACCAATCCTATCTAAAGTCAATGATAAAATTTATCGCCGACCAAACACAATCGTTAATGGGGAAAAAGCCTGATCATTTCTAGATTTTGTATTCGATTTAGCTTGAATGCAAAAGAATTCATCAAACAAGACTGCCAAATGTAATCAATAGTGAAAGTATTACGCTAGAAGAGTATGCTAATGTTGTTATTTCTAAAGAAAATCTTAGTATGATGAGATTTCAAATCCTCTTCGTGAATGTCTTGAATTATAGAATCCCTTGAACCATATAAATTTCTTCAATTCTCTGAATTCCTGGAATTCTCTGTAGTCCTTGAATTCTCTGATTTCCTCGAATGTTATGAATTCTTTGAATTCACAGAATAACTTGAATTCCTTGAATTCACGCAATACTTTGAATTCTCTGAGCTCGTTAGACTAACGCAACATATTGAATTCGAGGAATTTTTTTAATTCCATGAATTCTCCTAATTCCCTGAATTTTCTAAATTACATAAATTCTCCTCATTCCTTGAGTTTTCCAAGTTCCGTGAATTCTCCTATTTTCTTGAATTTTCTAAAGTCAATGAATTCTCCTAATTCCTTGAATTCTCCTAATTCCTTGAGTTCTTCTAATTCCTTGAATTTTTGTAATTCTCTGGATATCCTGAATTCCTTAGCATCGCTGAAATCCTTGAAACAAGTGAATTTTTTAAATTCACGGAGTAGCTTGAATTCTCTCAATTCAATGATTTTCTGATTACCTTGAATTATCTAAATTCCCTGAATTCTCTGAATTCCTTCAATTCTTAAATTTGCCAAATTCCTTATATCTTCTGAATTTCTTAAATTTTCTGAATTCCTTGAATACACTCCATTCATAAAATTTTCTGAAATCCCTATATTCTCTAATTTGCCCGAATTCTCTGGATTCCTTGAATTCTATACATTTGTAGCACTTTTAGTCTCGACTTATTATATGATGCCAACTGAATCAAGTCGTGGAAATGAAGGTCAGAAAAGAAACAAATATTTTAATTTGAGACGTTTCTGTCACCGTTTTGGACCCTTATCCGTCAAAAAACGTTTATTCAGTCTGTAAAAAAGGATACAAGTAACAAAGAAAATGGTTAAAAAATTAAGATTTTTGTAAGGAAAGAGAAGGGTCGTCTCGTTTTTCTGTTGATTTACAACGATATTATTAATTTCTCTCTACATGTGTAAAATGAGGGGCCTCACGTTACGAGACAACTCTTCTCTTTCCTTACAAAAATTTTAATTTTTCAACAATTATCTTTACTATTTGTATCCTTTTTTACTGACTGATTAAATGTTTTTTGACTGATGATGGCCCAAAACGGTGACCGAAACGTCTCGATTTAAATTATTCCTTGCTTATTTGACTTTCATTTCTACGTCTTGATTCGCTTTTGCATTATCTACATTTCTTAAATTTTCTGAATTCCTCAAGTCCTCTGAATTCTTCGAAATCTCTAAATTTATAGATCATACCGACATTTTTAAATCTAAATCCAAAAAGGTGTACAAAAGTCAGAGTTAATGCATTAGAGACAGCGTGCCTGCTACTGAATATTGGAATAGTATATAACAATCCAGTCAACAGTTTGGAACCCAAAGCCGGAATTGTGTTATTTCCGAAATAAGACGTAAAAGGCATAGTCTGAAAAACGAGCTCCAGTTGGACGGTTTGTTCGGTATGGATCATATTTCAGACTCTGCCTTTTGCTTTAAAAATCGGATTGATATTATTATATCCGATTGATTGCGTTAAATTTTTAGACTGACTATACAAGAAAAACAATTTTTCTTTTTGTTCAATTTCCATAGTGAACTGAATATTAAAATGTAATTGATTAATGAAGTCGAAAAACTTGCTGAGTTCACCTGGCCCATGTCTCCAGATGACAAAAGTGTCATCAGCGTAACAAAACCAAAAGTTCCGGTTTAAACTTCGATTCGTTTAATATTTTAGTTTCTAGATTTTCTATAAAGATGTTAGTTATTACAGTTGAGATTGGGTATCCCATTGCTGCTCCTGAGGTATGTTCGTAGAATTGGGTATTTAAAGAGAACTATTATTGAAACAGGGATCTATCAAAGGGATAAGCTCGGAAGGGAATTTTGTATAAGATTCCATAATATCAATTGTGTCAGAGATTGGTCAATAAAGACATTAAATTTGACATCTTACAAAAATGTCTATATGGAAGAGTGAGTAATCTGTGTGGTTCTCAAAAATGGTCTTTGTCTTTCAAGTATTCTACACTTTAAATAAAACTTGATCTATTCATTGTTTCTAACAAAATCTAGCAAAATTATATCATTTGTAAACATAAACACGTTAATTTTTTTATTCAGAACTTGCTTCTGTAATTTAATATACTCTATAAAGTTTTTTGTTGAAACTTAGTAATACATTAAAGTATGAAATTTTAGGTTGAAAACGGTTTAAATTTAATGTAATTCATTTAAAATTACAATAGTGTGCCAGCGAAGGAATTAATTAACATAAATTCGGTTTTCATAATTTGCATGCAATATTTTGTATTAAAAAAAATAGTTTGTCTCGGTCGAGGTGCATAAAATGTATAGCTTTTAACACGTTTTACATGTGAAATTGCTGTAGGAAATAGTTTTAAACTTTTAATAAATAATTATTTAACAATAGCTCACAGTTACAAATAATCGGAAAATATAATTAAATGTTTAAAACATCATTTAAACTAGTTCAGCTACAGAAAACTGAATGAACATTTGAAGTTATCTATGCATAAATGTGCGTTAACAATAAAGATCGAGCGCAAAGTGCGAGATCTGTCGAAGGCACGCGTTTTTTGTTGTTGTTATTCAGGGTGCAAAGAATTGTGATTTACACTGTATACTCTAAAACTTTGTTTGATTGGGATTCTCGTGCCCACTGGACATTCCATGATTTCGTCTTTGGTCAAATCTTCAACTCTTAAACTGTTCACGTTTATTTTTACCCGGCTTGATCCAAAGAAATGGGGTTTAAATATTCCACGCAAAACAGTGTGTCTATCTGGTTTTTTCTGAAATATTGCATAGACGTCGCCATTGGACGTAGCTAATACAAGTTGTTCTTCGGTTGGAATGGGTAGAAGAGCAGTAACACTGTTTCTTAATCGAATTGGCGTATTAGGAGGAAAAAAGAATCTTCGAAGTTCGAATATCCGGTTCGGATTAGTCTTGGGAGTAAGTCGAACAAATTTAAGATCTTCAAATCGATGTCCAAGTAGGCGAGGGAAAGTTTGCTGTAGAACAGGAAATGTAGACCTAAAATGAAGAGAAGTATCGGCAAGTGGCGGAGACCAAACAGAAGAATGATTTCTGACAGAAGGAGACCTGGATCTGACACGAAGAGATGCCTTGGTAGGTGGTGGAGAGCCAGTAGAAGAACGACGTCTACCAGAAGAAGAAGAAGCTTCAAAAGGACGAACATTAGCATTAAGG
>NC_046658.1:147884535-147890655 GCF_010883055.1 Belonocnema kinseyi
ATTTATTTTTGTAACCATATTCAGCAGAAACCCTTGGTACAGGGACCCTCTATCCGCAACCCGATGACGCGTTCGGTGGCTTTGTCATAGGCCCTTCGGTTTCATTCTAGAGGAATCAAAACCGAACCGAATTACCCCGACGAACACTCTTGCGAGAGCCCGAATTGTATGCGGTTCCGCTGCCGGGTTCCGGAATAGGAACCGGGTTCCCTATATATATATATATATATATATATATATACTGTCGAAGGTATATATTGTAAAACATACATATTGTCAAAAACATTTTTCTCGTTTCGCGGTGGAAAATGCAATACAAAATAGGGGTTTCCATTTAAGATTTCGAACTTGCCCCACTCCGCCTTCAGGGGGCTGTGTGGGGGAACTGATTTTAACATCAGTTTATTTACTACTCACAGTAATTAAAATAGTTCAGGATAACATTTCCAATATTCTCACCAGTACAATGACCTGATGTTGCGTCCAAATCAAATTTGTTAAATTTGCACAAGAATTCAAATAACGTTATCACGTTAGATAACGAATAACAATTTCAAAATCAGCCGAAATGTAAACTATTTGCTTTGTTAATAAATCCTCAAACTCGAACAATTATTGTCTACACAATGAAATAAATATTCCAATCATCAGACTTTGAATACTATACAATTAAAAACTTTTAATTTCAATAGAACATAATTTTAATGTACATTGTGCATTTAATGCTCCAAATAACTTTAAAACCAACCATATTTTGAAAACAAGTAATCATTGTCTATAATATAACGCACAATCAATTTAATTTAATTAACCCTGTATTCGCGCGCACTGTCATGTATGTTACCGAAACATGAACATACCAATAAAGGAATAAGAGTAAAATAAAGGCGTTTGGCATACAATCCCTGCACAATGTATGCGATAAAACACTGAAGGACAAAGTAATGGGAGGATTCTAAAAAATGTAATAATAACTTTTTTGAAACTTGAAACATGCAGATCGTCAATCAAGATCTAGATCGCTTTGATAAAATATGCTGAGGTGTGTATATCAGCAGTCTTTTTACAGAATCATCAAACAGGCCAGATAACGAGAGGATTCCACCATCTCCTGAAAATAATGAGTTTTTAACTGCAGATGATGTAACAACCCTTTTAGGTGATTGGGACGCTGGGAAATATCAGTATGGCGATGATTTTGAACACCATATGTATATACCTCCAACTCCCACAATACATACTAACCAGGTTTATCAAGTTGAACCAGGATCACACAGTGAGTTGAAAATTCATTTATTTTCAAAAAAATTCAAACAAATTTTGGTAGCAAATTGTTTTCTTTGCTAAAAAATTAATTTTCAACTGAAAATCCAACTATTTCATTTTCCTTTAAAAAAGTATATTTTGTCATTAAAAATTAAACTACTTAGAAGAAATTCCTAATAGCTTATGAAACACTTATTTTCCTGATATAATATTTTTGATTTAAGTTAAAAATTGTTGGGTTAAGAATGAAACTACGTTCTTAAGAATTCGTTTTTTTGTGTCATAAAAAGGGCATAGCAGGATAAGCATATATGTTCCTCCCCCGCGCGGATCTGGTTGAGATAAATGATTTAAAACGCAAAAAAATCTTCCACTTTCCTATTTAAGCAAAAGTTTTGCAAGCAAAATGTAATTCTGCCAGTACTATTTTCATTGTCGACGTGTTCGAATCTTGACTCCGATAACTAAAATCTCAAAATCTAAGTTGACGTATTCAAAATGGTAGCTTTAAATTTACAAAAAATGAATATATCTCTGAAAACATAAGACTTTCAAAATTTATACTGGACCGTTTTTGAGGCCGCTAAAAACACGATTTGTTGTAGCGATTTAGAGTGAAGAATCAGATTCAGCACGCACAAAATTATAAATAATATCAGTCTGATCCACAATCTTTTTTTTTCAGATTATTTTTCAAAACAAAAAACACGGTTTCGAAGAGTTTTTTTTATCTTAGGATAGTAATGCAATTTTATACTGTAAATTCGCGCAAAAGAATATTTTCCGCCATTTTGCTAGTCAAGTGAGAATTTTGATATTGTTCTTAATTTTCTGCTGCGCTGTGCGGACCAGAAAATTCTTTTCATCCCGACTAACTCCTAGATATATAGCTCGTTCTTTCAGCCTTTCTGCACCATGACTTCACTATCCTCAGTTCTTGCTGCAATATTCCGAATAGCGAGTCAAGATGCTGGCCGTGCACCATACAAGTATATCGCCCGCATAGCCTATAACGTGTTAGCCCCGGCTCGTGACCAGATGAAGCAGTATAACCACCACCAAGCACCACAACAGGGGCGATAGAGCACCTCTATACAGACATACTATTCATAATCATGGCCGCCCTATTCACCTCTCCAGAGTTGTAGTTGAAGGCCTCTTCGGTGTACATCAAAGTTATAATCGCGAGGACTTTCTGCTTCAGCTGTCGTTCAATCAGGTTTCCTGCTTCGCTTAAGGCTATTTTGGTCGAGTAACCAGCCCTATAGGCATGTTGCTACTTGTTAACTAGCCTACTTGAAAAGATCATATCACGTGCGAGATAAGGTATCCTAGTCCTACACTGAGTATCCTCCGCCGCGGAATTTCAGAGTGCCGAGAATAGCATCCGAAATTGAGAAAGCAGTTTATACAGTTTAGCTGCCTCTGCTCCTTTATCGATGTCTGCGCAACAATTAGTCCAGATTTATTGCATTTTTGTACGTATTGCATTACTGCCCTTATTAACCCATCATCTATGTAAATGAGGTCAATAGTTTCTCTGTTTTGCCAGTGCTGGCACGTATAAATGTCTCTCTGGCTTGCTGCGAAGCTCTTCGAGTTTCCCATTCGTCCAGTGTTCTTTCTAGCTTGACATTTTGGCCCCGTTAAAGCCCCGCGAGCCAAATGGATTTTAACTTGAACTCTATCTGTGAGTTATCTAAGAGTAGGTTCATATAAAAACTCTTCACTTCTTGATCATTACTTCTTGAGTTGATGTCCGTGCTGCCGCACAGAGTATGGTTGAATTTATTATCGCACCCGAGCAGACGATAATGATTCCATACCTTGCATTATTTAACCAGTGCACGTAACTTTACAGGAGTGTTGGTATTACTATCATATGGAAAGTAAGCCAATCTCATGACTATCCTTCTTATTCCTATAAAATCAGTCGCTATTACCATCAGATCTCTTGAACATAGCTTGAGCATGCGAGACAACGATGACTGCCTTCGCCACTATGAAAGCCCTGTGATTGACTGCTTTGTGGTCCCTGGAACAAAAACAAAGCCCCCTTAACCCCTAATGGTATTTTAAACTCACCAAGGTTCCTGTATAAGCGAGATACCTGTGTGCCTTGCAGTCAAATCAGTAGAAGGGCTTGTCGTTTGGGGACGCAAAAATCCTCGTCTAAAGCTCAGGAATTTTAACAACTAGGAGTGTCACTTACAATCTTTTTGAGCAACTCGACAAAACTCACCTTAAAGGCTGCACCTCCCCAAGGCATCGAGTCCGGGTAGCTCGTATCCGTCATCACCATCGTAGTGAGACCCTCCTTCTCTGCTGAAGTTTAGTGTTGGTTATGGGCGTTGTAATTTCCGATTTTCTAGCTTTTGCACCTGCTCTACTGGCCTGCTTCACTTGCCTCTTTATTCTTCTTTACATTGAAGACCCCTACAAACGGATCGTCAATCTCTATGCTCCAGGAAGAGCTAAGGCCACCTAAATCTGAGTTGCCAGAGAAATAGGTTGGGAGAAAAGGTACAGGGACAGGTATCGTTCGCAAGAGAACGTTAGGATACCTTAGTAACTTTTGAAACTTCAATATAGGAAAAATAAATTATGAACAGTTTTCGGGCCTTCATCAAATTCATTTTAGTTACGTCATTGAGATTGCTGAAACGAAAATTGATGTTGCATGTAAACTAAATATGAGTTAATGAAAATGTTTTTGTGGAGATTGAAGGCGATTTGTCACTTCACTCGCAATGAATGTGAATTATTTATATGCAAAAAGAGTTTTTTAGGTGAATTAATAAAATTTAATAAATAATTTGTTATTTTTAAAGCAATTTTTATATATTAGCGATAGGTCTGTGACACAACTTAACATCTCTCGCTGTTGACGTAGTCGCAGAATACTAAATCTCAAAGTATTTCACGAAAGTACAAAGCAGCGGTTCAAAGCCACACGCAAGTACAAAGCCACATTTGTCCAACTACTTCGGGAACATGCGGCACGTACAATCAAGGGCAAAATGCGACATCAAGTGTGATTTATTACCACCGCCTCTCACCCCTACGTTATTTGCCCGGAAAACGATCCACCAAACGCTGTTCGGGATATATAGTGAACTGTCAAAAATGAGAAGTATCGCATATTACTATAACTTCATATACATGGTAATTGGTCCTGTCTCCTAGTCAAAGCATGTCGCCGTTCTCTTTGATTTTAAGAAACAAAAAATTTTTTTATCAAATTGAAGGTCTTAGTTGACAAGAACATCCATCCCTGCGAGAGTGAAATGAAAGAGGAGTATTAAGACCATATAAAGGAGTTGCAACGAATATATATGGACTATTTTGTTAAACTAGTCATCCTGATTGTCAGTGCTCTTGAAGGTGCCAAGCTTTCACCGGTTAATAGCCTGAAAACTACCCCTGAGTGCGAATAAAACGCTAAGAAATTTGCAGAATAAATACAGAAGGTACTGTCTCTTCAAACGCTTCGTGGTTTTATCGTTCACCATACTTTTACCGGATTTTGAATGTTCTAAAATCGTTTGGATTCAATTATTCAAATGGATAGAATTATGCAACCGCAGAATCGAATTTTTCAAAAATTTAAGAATTCAATATATATCATAACGAAGTATCGGAATTCCTATAGACTAAACTTTCCGGCCGTTGAACTAGGATGAAAATTTTGTTATAAGGAAAAATATTTAGCCTTAACTTTTCTGCCGCCCAGCTGTCGGCTGAGAAGTAAACTAGCTCATACTGCGCAAGAGTAGGAGATAATATATCTTGAATTGAATACAAAATCACTGAGATTATTTTACGTAATTTTTACTAAGGCATGCCAAAAATGGCCGTCCGGGACATTTATGTGTAGCCACGAGGCCGCTTAGCATCCATTTTCCTTGCAACTTTCCTTAGCCTCTTTATAAGACACTCGCCTCAACTATTTTATTGTCGGACTTTGAGGTTCCGGCTCGTCTCTCTATTTACAACTCGGATCTTCGGTAGTCCGGTCGTCCCCATCAAGCCCGAGAACCAACTGATAGATTTCCGTATGCTCATTCTTCCTGTCCATTCCTTTCCTGCGCAGCTTTTAGGTTGTAGTGTCGTGCCTGGTGACTGGATTGGTGGAATGGAAGAGGTCAAAGGGGTTGCATCCGCCAATGTGCTTCTCCGTATCTGTGTTGATCGTGCCACAGAACGCTGTCTATAACCTGGCCGCCTGACTACTGATTCCAGCGTAGCTGCTTAGCCATCATAGCTCGAACATGGTTGCCTAGTAACATTGCCACAGCATGGCTGTCTCGCTTCTAAGACAACGCATGGGCACCTAGTGATGTTGTGTTGCGAAGCTGGTTAAGTCTGTAAGGGTCATCCGTTTGGTGCTGCCTCTCGTCGCTGGTAGCGCACTCGCCGCCCCGTGCTGGTCGCCGGTTAACCTGAAAACCGGGCTAATGCTGCTGCTCGTACCTATCAGTAGTCACCGCATGTGTGTTCGTCGTCTCGTCATATTTTCGATGGTGGCTTGCAGATGGTTTACTGACGGTATCATCTGCCCGTTGTTTACAAACTGTCAACTCATTCAGTATCGTTTCCCTGTCAGGATTTTGCTTATTATAGGCAGTCGTATTATTCGAAAGTTAGTTGCTTGTTTCTTGCATTTCTTGTGAGTTCGTGTTTGACACTGGTTCATATCCTTTAGTTTTCGCCGTGGACTCGACTCTTACTATATTAATGTTCGTCCAAACCTCTGCTTCCCGTTCGCGGTTTGATTTGCGTTTTTCCAAACTTTAGTCGCATCATACATTAATCAATTTTAAAATAATATTTCTCTCCTAGTCAACATATTAT
>NC_046658.1:147890755-147892497 GCF_010883055.1 Belonocnema kinseyi
GTTGAAATTTCTCAAATGTGACTTTTTTGGGCCCCAAATTAATTAAAATTTTTAACCCAATACTTTGAAATAAAAGTCTAAACAATGGAATAATTTGGAAATATATATCTTGAAAATTCATGAATTTTAAATTATAACTTCAAGATTTAAATCTAAATTAAAAAATTTATAAATAAAAATAGCAAAAGTTGTATGTTTTAAAATTTAAAATTCATTAATTTTCATGATATGCGTGTCAAATTTCATGAATTAGGAAGATTTATAATTGAGAACACTTGAATTCTAATCTTCAAAATCATGACAATTTACATGAATTTTTATTTTGTTATTTAATTAATTTTAATTAAAAATTTGTTACATACAAAGTAATTAATTTAAATTTATTAATTAATTTTACTGTTATTTATTTTTTATTAATTTTATTTATACATCTTTCAAATTTCAACAGTTTCTGATTGTAAATATTCTAAATTAAAGAGTTTTAAATTGCAGATCGTTAAAATTCAAGAATTTTCCATTGCAAGTCTTGAAAATTGAACTATTCAAAAAAATTTTCATGTTATACCTTTAAAATATAAATCTTGAAAATTAAATAATTTGAAATTCCAAATATTTAACATTTCAAATCACGGCAGTAATCAGAGTACAGATATTTTTTACATTCTCATCAAAAAAGGTATTACATTTGTGTAAAATTTTACGTCTGGACACGAAAAACAGGTTTTTACGAGTGTTTCAGCCTGTTTGTATGCATGTTTGTTTGCGAGTATAATAACTTTTTAAAAAATCATCTATTATATTGGCCTTTGGTATACTTTTTAAGTGTCAGAAACTAAAGAACAAGTTCATTGGCTATTTTGGGTGAAAATTCAAAAAGTTAAAGAATTTTCAAAATTTCTGAGACAATTTTTTTCAAGATATAAAAATACCATGTACGTGTATTCGTAATAATTGGAAATTCGAACAATTTACCTTATCGACTTCTTTTCATAAAAAGAATATTACCAGAATTATAGAATTTTCAACAAGTTGAAAATAAATACCAAAATGAAAATTGTAAACTAACCAATGCGAGACTTGAAAAAAACTGGAGAGAAGAAAAACGTTGCTTTTTGAAAGCCCTACAAGATTATCATAACAACTTTTCAAATTGTTTTGAATAATCGAAAATTTAAATTTTGAAAGCACCAAAAATAATGAAAAATCACAAATTTAAATTATTGATCAAACTGTGCAAGATGCAAAAAAAAGACAACATTAAAAATATAATTTATAAGTGTATGGATAAACGACATAAGCAACGAAAAGAATAAATAGATAAAAGTTGTTTACCGAAAAAAGAGCTAATAAATGTGTCATTAATCTAAAATGCTATTAACAATTTTCTGTGTTATTAATGTTACTATTGCCGTAGCATTTCGGAAATCTGAACATTTTTGTCGAGACTTTCGATAAGCACACATAAGAAGAATACATACATAAAGAGTACATAATAAGGAGTAAATGAAAACAAATTCACGAATCGGATAAAGTTTAGATGAAACCAGACATAGTGAAGGATGTTCAGAAATCATGAATTAAAATTCACCTATAAAGCACCAAGGTTCAAAATGTCATTCTTTGACTATCGCAAATTTTTGTACAATTATAAAATGTCATATAAATAAAAAGTTAAACTTCACGTACCAAAAAAATAAGGAAGGAAAGAAGATAAACAAGGCAACCTCGCAATCCCTTTAATG
>NC_046658.1:147892597-147913464 GCF_010883055.1 Belonocnema kinseyi
CGGGGAGCGGTGGGTAGAGGGGAAGTGACTTTTTTCGCCGGACGCGCCGTCTACATTTATGGCGGGCAACTAAGCCCGCACCGCATCTACGTTTATAATATCCTTGCTTAAACCCTTACAAATATATCTGGTTTATATAGTTCATGGCTAAAAATTCTTATGGTCACAGAAGAGTTTAAAGGACTGAGTTTTATCTTGAAAATGGTAAACCTGAAGAGCATGTAAAAAAACACGTTTCTGGAGATATTTTGTTCCGCCATTTTGAAACAAAAAAAGTCATTTTGAAATATTAAGATGAAAGTACACATGTTAAAGATAATCTGTGCCAAATTTGGTGATAAAACACCCGTTTACCTTAACGCCACTCTAAACAAATAACATATATTTGTAGAGCGATGCGTGGTTAAAAGACGAACCAAAGTATATACGAATACAGAGTATAAATTCAGCTACAATTTCTAAAAATCTAGAATAATAAATAACGATAAAGCTGAAATAATAAATTAATAACCACTGTATACGAATATAATAAAGTTTAATTTATCGGCAAGATGAGGATTTTTTTATTACTGTGATAAAAATTTTATTTACATCTAAGCTATACAGAAATCTCCGCATCAGTTTTTTTTATTTCTATCGTCATTGAATTCACATATACATTTTCTTTAAGGCGATCTTTTTCACTAACTAAAGAAATTTCTTTAAGTCCAAATAATTTTCTTTCAATGAAGATACCGCTTTTCCGATAAAAAATATTTTTATATTCAAACAAATTAATTTTAAATAAAAGAATTTTGGTTGAAAGCTGTAAAGAAATACTTTTGGATATATTGAATTCCTGTAACATACTCGTGCCTAATATAAACTTTTTATGGCAATATCAGTGTTATCTAAAACGTGAAAGATTGTATGAATGCTGATATCAGGTCTAATGTAGTGTGTAGCCAAAGTTTTTTCTTCGAAGCTTAACTTTATCAGATGTAAATATTCCAGAAGGTCAAACACTACGGCTTTAATGTAAGAGATAACGACTTTAGTATAGATCGCCTAAGCCAATAAAGCACTAGAATATTCACTTATTGCATTTTTAATATAATTAATTACAAATACATCAATCAGTTTGTCCTCGTATCAGAAAAGATGTGCTTTTTCTCTACTGTAGTCTTATCATTGACCATTATCCTCAATTCTGTCGGTAAATATACAATTATAATATATCTGTATTTTTTTAATTTTTGCCAAGCTGTACGCAAATAAGAATTCTGCACTAAGAAATTTCAGACGTATCCAACACAATAATTAAAGTTTATTCTTAATTAATTAATTACAAATAATAATTAAACAAGCAAACATGGAAGTGAATCGATGGTCGTGGGGGCTAAAGCGTAGGCTTTGGACCCACTCCGTCGGCTTGCGGGTTCGATTCCTGCCTCGCACTCTGGTAGAGCCTCGGCGGCCCATGCGGTGAACACTAGCCTAGAAAGGGAGTTTTTTATCTCCGGAAAGTCGTAGGACCGGTACCTCTAGAGAAAAAAGTTTTCTCTAAGTACTTAAAGCTGTTACTCTTGGTGGTTCGGAACCCACCTTAAACTGTAGGTCCCCCTCCCACCACCAAGTGAGTGTGTGGGGTGTGTGTAAAAGAATAGTGAAGAAGGTGCAAGAAAATTGTACACCCTTAGATGACACATTAGAAGCTCCCAGTCAATCAATCATCATCAATCAACAAGCAAATATTGCAAGAATTATGTATATTATATTAATATCCGCATAGAAATATTTCAAAAACCTCAATAAGCCACTAGTAATAAATTTTACGACCCAAATTATAGCTGCCTTTAACTAAAAATAGTTACAAATTAAACAAATTAAATACTGAGACCACTCGCAGTTTTCAGGAGTCTAGTAAATATCACTCTAATAACGAGCAGCTCTAATCAAGCAAGCCACCAAACAGTGAACTTTTTTTATTTAAAACTACATTTTTCTGAAAAGTTAACTTTGTACAAAAAAATCATTTCAACCAAATTCAAGAACTCTCTAACAAAAAGTATTTTTAAGAAAACTGTTTTATTTTCTACAATAGAGATGAACTTTTAACTATAATTTTGAAACGGCAACAAAAATATCCATTTTTAAGAAAATAGTCCAACTTTAAACTGAAACTAAGAGAGATGAATTTTTAATGAAAATGGTAAATCATTAGCAAAAAGAAGAATATTTACCAAAATTGAAAAATTTTGTTTACAAAAAGTTGAATCTTCAACTAAAAAATATGAATTTTCAAATAAAAACATTAATTCACTATAGAAAGCACAAGCTTTTAAACAAATTCAAGTATTCTCGACCAACAGTTGAATTTTTAACTGAAAAAGATGAATTTTGAAACAAAAAGATTAAGTAAATTTACTATTGAAAAAGACGAATTTTTAACAAAACTCAAGATTTCTGTACGAAAAAGTCGAATTTCCAACTAAAAGAAACGAACTTTTAAATAAACAGATTAGTTTACTAAAGAAAAAGAATTTTGAAACAAAAAGATTAATTTTTTACTGAAGAAAACAAATTTTTAACAAAATTCAAACATTCTCAAACAATAAGTTAAATATTAAATAAAAAAAATTTTTGTTAGAAAAGTTTAATCTACTACCCATAAACAAGATTATTTTTGTACCGACAAATCGAATTTTTAACAATTTTCAAGAATTTTCGAACAAAAAGTTTTATTTTCAACTAAAAAAATGATTTTTCAAAGAAAAAGATTGATTTGAACTGAAAAAAAAAACAAATTTTTATTCAAATTCAAGAATTCTCAACCAAAGAGTCGAATTGTAAACTAAATATGTTGAATATTCAGTACAAAATATCAATTACCTTTAGAAGAAATTACTTATATAAGAAAAATTTATTTCAATTCTAAAAGATTAAAATGCATATAAAATATTAAACATTCTTGGATCTGAACAAAATTGGTGGTACGTAGGTTTATAGGATCGCTGATTTCCATTATGGTGTTGGATTTTCCAAATTCAAAAAGCAGACCCCAAAAACATTAGCAGACTCACGCACAATTAAATCGGATCACGATCAATAATAATTTTCTATTGAAATGCCCAGATGTGTGTCAGTCTGGAAAACTGGCATGTCTTTATTTGCTGATATATAATTCACACGCAGTAAAGGAGTTAAAATAGCTTAGAATCTTAAAAATATTTCTAAATGCCGCAAATCATTTCAAATAACTGGATGCGTTGGAATCGCAATGTAGAATTCTGTAATCTCGCAGACTTTCTGTACAGTCGCGAAACGTGAACACACCAATAAAAATATTGGAGTATAATTGCGGCGGTTGGCATGCTATCTCTGCACAATGTATGCGGCAAAACGATAATTGACAACATCTATATCGTTCGTTTCAGATATGATGAGTTTTGTATATATCAGTAGTCTTTTTACAGAATCATCAAAAAGGCCAGGGAATCACTGGATCCTAGATTCTCCTGAAAATAATGAGGCTTTGACTCCAGATGATATAACAACACTTTTAAGTGATTGGGACTCTGGCAAATATCAATATCGCGATGATCTTGAACACCATACCTACATACCACCAACTGCTGCAGCACATACTAATCAGGTTCATCAAGTTGTATCAAGAACACACGGTGAGTTTAAAATTCATGTATTTTAAAAAAAAATCGAACAAATTTTTGTGAAATTTCTTTTTTTTTAAATTAATTTTTAATTGAAAATGCAACTATTTCGTTTTCTGTCGAATTGTTTTTTTTTGTGATTGCAAATTAAACAACATGGATGAAATTCCGAGTAGCTTATGAAACACAGCTGGATAAGCGTGTATGTGCTACCGTCGTTTGGATCTGGTTGAGATTTTTACCACAAGTTGGCATTGAGGTAATAATAAATTTCCCTAAAGATTATATTGGAGTAATAATTTTTATCGGAGTTATGAGGGTTAGAAAAAAACGGAAAAATAAGTTTTTCTCAAGAACAGCTGGACCCATTTCGATGAACACAAAATATGTTATGGGTCCTAATAGTAGAATGTTAGAAACAAATTATGAACTTATTTTCGTGAGCAGAACCGTTAAAAAAGTTGTTTTTCTCCAATTTTTTGGGATTTTTTTCATTGGGTGTGCTTAGTTTACCATCACCTATTGGAGGCTAACTGCCGACAATAAATGTAGTTCTCAGCTCCCACAACGCAAAGGTTGCAGTAGGATTTCAGGCTTCTTGTTACGATGGACTTGTTAATCGCGAGTCCCCTTGCCTCTCAAGAAGCGAGATGTGTGATTATTGTGAGTTCGGTCGCCTTTCATCTTTAGTTTCAATTTGCTTATTTCGACCAGGTCATTTCTTCTAATTTAAGGACTCCGCTGTGTTGTTAAATAATTTCCTATACATGTCAGTCACGACAGCATCTTCTTCCATCTCACTAAAAGGTTCCCTTTTCTTGCCTCCGTGATAAACTTTTTTGTACCAACACAGTCTGGAAATAAGAATATCAAGTGTCTGACTTTGGGAGTCTAGAATCTAATTCAATATTGATGGTGTTTGTTTTTCGATGTACCGAGGGTGGACGATTTCAGTAACATGTTTTATCAGCTATCTGGTTCTATTTCCTTTTTCATATTGAGCTAATTGACCTAATTTGTACCTCACTTTGCTGATATCCATATGCAATCTGATCTCACATGGTAAATCTCGATCCCATGCTGGTAAAAGGCTGCATTTGTGTACCGCGTCCTGCAGACAGATCGTTTGGGAAGTTCATCTTGGGCAGAGAAAGCCTTATTGTTTTAGATCACATATCTAAATTCTAGTAAAGCATGGTCAAAATTTCTCTAAAGGTGTTGTAGTTTTTCTGGGATTTTTCGGTTCAAATCTTCGTTATTAATATCCGAATATTCTTCTAATGGACCAGGTACTATTTGTTCAGTAACCCTAGCACCTATGCCTTAAGCTTCAATCAAGTATTCGTTGTCCATATCCTCCAAGGGGAGTTCATAATAGGAAGCTGCCCCACTTCCATTTTAATTTGAGCTATTTCAATGGCCGAAAGCTAACTTTTGACAAATATTGAGCTTTGTTCATCTACCAGATTCAGCTAGTTTATTTTGTGGCTAACATTTCTGTTAGGACTTTGACTTTTTTCCTCTTAAACTTGAGTATTTCCATCACTCAGCCAAAGTTTATCTTTGAGCCCATGATTCTTTTAACCTGTCTATAGCCAGACCAAAAACTACTTATTCTGATGTTCTTCGGTCAGCCAGTTGTTGATTTCTTCACTGACTAAGCTACTGGAAATTCCTACAACTGGCTCTTGTCAGCCCTTGATGACCTTGATGACGCTGTCTGCAGAGATCAAAAGCAGAGTAACTCAGTTTTCTATGTCTAGCTTATTAAATGCCTCAATGCACTCCTATACTAGTATTGAAGTGGCTGTTACATTCATCGCCATTATAGCAGTTCTTCTGTCTGAGCAGATACAGATTTTTTATTGGTTGCCACACTCCTTGGGTTTGCAGGCGCACTTGAGTATGGGTATAATCTCAGATTCTAAAATTGTGGTGTAGGACCTCCTCGAGATTGTGAAGCCATTTCTATTCCTTCTACGATATAGAACAGCTCATGCGTTCTCCTTGTTCCTGGAACCCTATGTTAACAAAATTTTGTCCATCACTTTGCAGGTATGCCTTAATGTCAGCGCATTTCTCCTTCATTAATAGGCTTACGCGATACTTCATTTCGAATAGCTAGTGGCAAGTGTACATTTTGCCCCTGATTATGCTCAGTGCTGGCCTCCTCTCGATGTCCATTGTTATCCACACTACTATCGAAATACTACTAACGTTTACTATATTTAATTTCGAAGCCGCCTTTTTGGCAACGGCCTTGATGGTAAGATAATGGGTTCCAAACCTATCAATGATCCCAGAGTGGTTGTTGATGTCGAATTCAAAGCATCAGCGCACAGTGGGCCAGGAAATGAAGAAAAGTATCAAAACTAGCAGTACACTAGAAAAATGGCAGAATATATTTTTTTGGTAGAAAGTGATAATTTGGCACATTATTCAATAATTGCATTATCGTTTTGAGGGTCATTTACGTGTACTGTAACTGGGTAATATACAAAAAATGGAAAGTTTTCTATTTCGCCTCCCAGTACCATAAAGCAAATCCTTTGACCAGACTAGTGTGTTCTGATATCGGAATTGCCCTATACAATTTTATTACCATCCTCTGCTAAAAAAACTCTACTAAACCTTGTTTTTCGTTGTGAAAAATTATCTCAAAAATATAAGAAGATTCAAGATCAGACTAATATTATTTATAGTTTTTGGTGTGCTTAAACTGATCTAAAACAAAGAATGAAAATAATTCTTGACCAGGTGAAAGTTTTTATAGTATATTGGCCTGCTGATATTGAATTTGAAGTGAGAATTTCTATACCAAAATGTACTTTTAACGACTTAAAAAATGGTCCAGTATATGTATATAAAAGTCTAGTTGAAACTTTAATACTTTTTTTAATTTTCTTACACAGCCATAGAGACGATACTAGCTTCTTGCACTACTTTTTAGGATGCTCGTTCCATGACAGCTTCTTATCTAGAATTACTAATCACCGCAAGTGTGTTCGTCGTCTCATTATCTCTTACATGATGGCTGGCAGACGGTTGACTGACGGTATAGTCTTTCCATTGTTTACAAACTGTCAATTCATCGCATGCCGTGTCCCTGTCATGGTTTTACTTGTCATTGGCAGTCGGATTATTGGAAAGTTAGTTGATTGTTCCTTGCCTTTCTTGTCGGCTTCTGTTTGACACTAGCTCATATCGTTTACTATCTGCCGCAGACTCGAATCCTACTATATTAATTTTCGACATTTACGGACGGAATTTACCAATGCATGTAGATTTGAAACTTCTGCAATTTATTTGAAAGAAACTGATATGTCATTGTCATAAAACATTTTAATATAGTTGTAAATATAATCATTAGTTGAAAAGAATTTCAAAAACATTAGCAGATTTCATAATGCAATATCTACATCTGTTTTTTCAACCATTGTTATGAATAAATTATTTACATAAATAGTTTATAATATAATCGTGCTTTTACATAATTGATTAATCTATTGAATAATCAGTGAATTTTGAGTCTGGTTAAATGCAAATTTTGTGTAGGGGACGTAAGTCTGATACGGTCGGTTCAGAATGAAAAGGAAGATTACTCTTGAATATTAAATATTAGGTAACAAGAAATTATATTACAAGTAATACTTCTATATATTCTAAAAATTGAAAACGTTAAACGCCATACTTAAATCAATATGAGGATAACTTTTTCACATCGGAAATATAGTATAATAACAACATTTTATTAGGTAGAAGTTTCACCTAATTCTTGAAGTACGCAATGTTAGTATCAATGCTATAAAGCGTCACATTTAGAGATATTTATCAAGGGTTTTCTATGAGCAAACGTAATGATTTTGCCCTTAATAATATTAAACAATTATTATTACTTGTGTTGAAGGAAACCATCTAAATATTTTCCTCTCTAATATGTGAATTCAATTAGTAGATATATTTTTATCAAAAAGTAACATTGATCTAGCTTTCCTAATTTATGTTAAAAAAATTGGCGATTTTATCGCACTGTCCGCTTTAGTCCCACAACCCCCAAAGGATGTAACTTGATTTATTGTCAAGCTTACTTGTGTGAATATTTTAATTTTTAAAATTTCATGGGCGTCACTGTTGAATTCGAGAAGTTACCTTTCCTGGATAAGAAATGCAACTGGGGTCGCTGATTTCAAATATGATTTTATATTTGCAAAATCCAATATGGTAGGAATGAATTATTAAAAATGCTCTGACCTTGATAAAATTGGCGATACTAAGGTTTTTGTGGTCCCTGGATCGAAATTTGGTATTAGATTTTCAAAATGTATATTTTTTATTACTTACATTTAACATACATCATTTGCACACCATTTTTGATTGTTTTGACCGGAATATGTGTCATGATCGAGATAAAGATTGATAAATATACGTAAAAAGTTTTAAAAAAATTTAAGGTTCATCATTTCTAAACAACACATTTTAAATCTGTACACAATTACGATCTGTAGACTATTTTAAATTGTAAATTCTTGAGCCAACCCTTACTTTGGATGTTGCCTAAGCTTGTCGGGCACTTCGCAATTTGACGAGGCAGAGCTCAAAGTGAAAGTGCTACTTCAGGCTTTGCCTGTAACATGTATACTAAGGAAAACTCTCTTACCCTACATTTTATTTTAACACACTCTGAAAATTGGGTAAGATCTTTGCGTTCAAGTAAAGATATTGTTTTTTAAAATACCAGATACTATATCACCAGTCTTTTTGCAGAATCATCAAGCAGGCGAGAAAACGACTGGACTCCATCTTCTCCTCAAGAGAATGAGGTTTTGACTGCAAATGAAATAACAAGGCTACTAAATGAATTGAATTCTCCAGAACATTTTCATAGCGGGAATTTTGGACACAATACGTCTATGCTTCTGACTCCTGCAGAACAAATTGGGAAGACTCATCAACTTGTACCAAGCCCACATAGTGGGTTGGAAATTCATGTATTTTTTCGAAAATTTCAACAAATTTTGGCGGAAAATTATTTTCTAAATGAAATCTAACTTTTCTAATTAAAAACTAAATTGGGGTCGCTGATTTCAAATCTGATGTTAGATTTTCAAAATCCAAAACAGCGAATCCAATATGGCGAAAATGAATTAGTAAAAATATTCAGACCTTGATACAATTGCTGATTCTTAGGTTTTCAGGGTTTCTATCATTACTTACATTCAGCTCAAGTTATGTTAATAACACAAACCTATATTGGGTAAATGACGTCGCATTCAAGTAAAACAACTATGATCTAAAATACGAACTTTTCGGGCAAAGCCGTTTAACGATAAATATTCAAAGATGGTCATGAAATTCGGGCCCTGAATTTCAATGCCATTCACAACTCATGCTACACCTGCAGTCAATCTTGAAGTTCAAAAATACATATAACGCTCTTTTTATTGCAGATTTAAGCTCACAGTCCCAGTTGTCTCTTGCTAATAACACAAGTCCTAGTGTTCCTCCATTGGGACCTTCTTCTTCTTCTTCTTCTTCTTCTTCTTCTTATGGACGTTCTTCAGAAAGGTCTCTTTCTCCTGCCAGGCCTCATTCCTCTGCCGGGTCTAATGCTTCTGCTGATCCTCCTTTTCGTTGCAGGTCCAGGTCTCCTCGTGCCACACAAACTTTTTCTCGCTTCAGTGGATTTAGAGGTGAAGATCTTACATGTATTCGACTTTCTCCTTACCATAATCCGAATCGGATATTCGAACTTCGAAGATATTTTTTTCCTCCAAACACACAAGTTCGATTGATGAACAAAAATCGCCTCTGCCACATGCCAGCTGAAGCACTACTTGTATTATCAACGTCTACTGGTGACGCCTTCGCAGTATTGTATAAAGAAGCACACTACAACACTATTTTACGTGGCATATACATTCATTTTGGTTTTGGGTCAAAACGGGTAAAAATAAACATGCAGAGCGGAGCAGTTGAAGAATTGACCACCGAAGAAACCGCGGAGTGTCCATTAACGTCCAAGGTTAGAAAATTGTTTAAAGTGTATCGTGTGTGAAACACGAATTTTCTATCCTTAAATCTTAAGTTTTTTAAAACTTTAAAATGCTTAGAATATTATAAGTTTGGTATAATAATTTATGTACTTTGAAACAGGTCTTGTAATTCATATATTAAAACATAAAATAAAATGTTATTCTTCATCATTGTTGTATTAACTATGCTTTAAAACTTCCCCATACATCAATATGGCGTGAGCATGGCATTCAACTTATATTTTGGCATTGTTTAGCTATGAAAGAAATTTTTATGAAAATTGTTGATGACTTAACTTATATGTGAAATTTTTTTAGGCTTTAAAGATGTAAGAGTATATCGAAAAGGAAAATAAAAGATTTTAAGAAACTTTTTTATGATGCAGGACTTGAACAACTTTAAAAAAAAATTCGAATAATTTGAAATAAGTCTTTGAGAACATATCCATAAATTTATACAAAATTCAAAATAACAACTGTCACGAAAAAAAATCGAAGGCTTTCAAGAGTTTTGGAGGAAATCTAGAAACTACAAAAATTTTCAGGGTGCTTTTCGTGCCAAAAAATCCTGTCTCTAAAAAACAAATTTTTGATAAAAAAATGTTTCATCTAAAGAAAACTTTTGTTCTTTTAAGCCACAGAAATACTCGCTTTTAAAATTGGAGACCGTCTAGGTGTAAAGAATGTTTTATTCGTACAAAGAAGTTATAATTTAATAGAGTGTAACTCTTTTTTTCAAATATCTCCAGTGCTTGGCATTGCACTTACTTAACCTCTCGATATTTAATTAGTAAGGTTAAAGCATTGACTAAAGGCAAAATTTTTCATCCGATAAATATATAAAAATATTTCTGTTGGCAAAGCTACATTTATATTTGCATAATCTTTTATCATGATGCATTTATATTCAAGGCTTTCAATAAGAAATTCTCAATTATGATTTCATGTTAAAAAAACTAAAGTTTTATTAAGAAAATACTGTGTTTAAGGCGATATTTTTGCTCTTATATTATTCCCTAATTTGAATATTGAAAATATTAACCCATTAACGCCCTTAAATGTTTTTATCTAATTTTTCTTTAAAATTTCGTATCATGGTCCCATTTCGGTCTAGACATATGGAAGTACAAATATTCCCCTCTGGTGGAACTACACAGCTCCCAGGAACAGGTGCACACTGGATTTAACAGGATCAGGTAGGTCCACGCCTGCCCAAAAATTTCTGATAAGACTCATTGTTCGGGTTCCGTTTGTCAACCGTGGGCGCTAATGGGTAAATATAGTAATTCTTGATGAGCAATTAACTTATATAATAAAAAATTAAATCTTAAGAATCCCAATTTCGGGTTTCCTATTCGGAATTTATTCCTGGTGGCCGGCCTCGTATCTTCTGAACAACTTCAATTTGATTATCGATCATGGTATTATCTGATGGCTTATTTTTCTTCCCTATAGATTTTTTAATTTCTTGTTGTTGACATACATTATCAGCTTGTTCTTCTTATCGCTTGCGGTTTTTCTCTTCCTTATCTCTTTCTTCGATCTCTTTTCCTTTCTTTCTAGTTTCCTTTTTATCTTGTAATGCTTTAATTATATCTAATTTTAATATTATTTTTCTTAATTCTTCATCTATGCAGGCCTATGCAGTGTTTCGGGGATACGACAAAAAATCTTAAATTCTATCTTTTTCTAAATGTTGTACTGTATTTGTAAAAACGGTATTAGTTACAACTGAATCATTCCTTCTGGTAGAGGTCAGTGTGCTCGACATTTGAAATATTAGCTTCACATTTACAACTAGGATTTGAAATCTCATCTTCAAAACCTTCGTTCATACCTAAAGTACAAGATCGTTTCGAATTCCTTATTGTTACATTGATGCCACATTCTTTTACTCATAAACCAGTTTTATAATTCCTGAATGTTGCATGACTAGTTTTTGATAATTAAATCTTAGAATTATGCTTTAACTTATTATAATAAAGAATTTGAATTGAAAGACTAGTCATAATATCAGATTCCTTTGAAGAATTTTGTACTATTTCTAAATTACTCTCATCGTTATGCGTTTCGGCAAATTCAAAATGAAATTTTTTTAAATAAATTAAATTCAGTGTGCTCACTTGACGAGAGATTAATCGGATCATTCGTTCGATCTTCTTCTACAAATAGATCACTCTCATTATTGCTTGATTTCAAATTAGTTGAATTCGTAGGTGCATTTTCATAATTTTCTTCGAAATTTATATACGCATGGGGATTATCTCAGAAAAGTTTAAAAGGATTGTCATATGACATAGAGGGAATGTCCGATATATGTATGATGTGTAGCAATGTACTATATCGAAGTTATCCGTATCAATAGAACGAAAATTCCCTTAAGAAATAACAAAATTTTCATTCTTTTCCGACGTAATACTTTTACTATTGATTACCTTTGGCATTCTTGTTTTATGTATTCTTTTGTATTTAAGTCAAATTGAATACAAAACTTATAAATGATCAAGCTTTTGAACATGTCTTTGCACCCATTCAAATTCCATAATCACATATTCACAAAACAGTTTGCTCAAACTTTCCAGGCGGAAGACTTGTACCTACGGGTCTTTAAAAGACCTTCATCTTTGGACTTTTTCCTGAACATTTAAAATAATTTACTTTAACCAAATTCCACGCAATACCCAGGTAAAGACTGAGATAATGCCAAAAGTAATCGAATGTAAGGATACACGACTTACGGAGGTGTCGCTTCGCCAGCAGCTGAAAATTTGTTCAGTACTGTAAAATGTAACTTAGAATGATAGTATGTTTCTTTAAACCAGTTTCGAATAGTCTCCCATCTTACGCGAGTACTAGCAAAAGCAACGCCTTCGAGGTTCCTTTCCGTTAAAAGCGGATGACATTTTAAGAACTTATGATACCAGGGTTCACCAGGACGATTAGTCTTAAATGAATTTGCCTTTGCGTACTTTTCACAAATTTTTTGTACGCTGGATTGCAGTTCTTCCTATATAACTGGAATTACTATACAATGACAATCGAGAAACTAGTGAACCAATTTTTTTTTCTACGGCAATTAGCTATGATTTTTTATTTAAAAACATTAATTAATTTTTTTCATTTCATATGCAAATTTTGGTTACTTTAAATATCATATTATGCATTCATAATTTATCCTTTTGCTTCGATATTTAACTCCTTTGTTGAAAACTTGATTGAATTCCTAGCACGTTAAAAAGTTAGATTGTGTACCAGGGGTTTTGCTAAATAAGCTTACAATAGTTATTAATCATTTGCGGACAATTGAACATGAGTGTCCTAAAGGAATGAACCTCCATGTAAATGCTTGGCAATTATGCCTAAAGCTGAATGAGGCATGAGTAGGGTTTCTCAAATGGTGGGTCTGGGGTAACGGGCGACCGCTCTAGATAAGCAGTCTTATCTTTGAATTCTGGGCTCTAGACGGATGGACAACTTAATTTCGTAGAAACCACAATGATAACACCTAACATAGTTATAGTAAGTGCTACTGACAGTTTAACTCACCTTTCATTATCTGAAATATTTCATCGTCAATTTTCTTTCTGTTTTCCCTAATGTTTGTGAATTTTTTTTCATACAAACAATTTTTTCTTTTTTATTCCTACCTTAACAGGCAAAAAATACTAATTAATCACTCAATACTACGCATTATTATCATACCTAATTTGATACGTATATTGATTTTGCCAAATTTATGTAGTTATTATTTTATTTCATAGATTGAATGATTAGATTAATCAAGTATTCTGCCTAAAAATGCTTGCACAAATTTGTAATGATCTTATATTATGCTGTTTCGCAGAGGGTTATTAGCCCCACGAACGGTATGCCAAATAATAAATGACACCGTCTTGATAATCCATAATACAACCATCAGTGTTCAACTTTAATCCGGGTCAGTTGAGAAAAACAAACTTTAGCTCAATCGGCATCATCTGATCATTTACATCAAATTTTTTGGATAAAACTTTTGTATTTGAATCGGAGCGAATTGTTCATAGACAAAACTGGCAGGTTCATGGTCTTCTAAAATGCCATTAAGTTTTTATTGCTTTAAATTAACATAGACGCATTTTTTAACCTAAACTCCATTTCATTCTCCAGAAATTACTCTGCCAATTCTTAGAGATTGTTAACGATCCCAGCATTATCCCTGTTTGTCAAAGAATTCTAGCACGTCAGAACACTTTGTGGGGTCAGAAATATACAGCGCTTCAGCACGTCTCTCAAGAATCTTTGCGAAATCAAGCAGCTTACCTCTCGCAAACTTGATATAAACGCAGAGCACTTCCTCAACCTCTGCATGAATGAACCGTAAACTTTAACATCCAAGTTCCTCCTAACCCCCAAGGTCTACCTAGAAGGACCTTATAAAAACGACTTTTTCCAGACTAGTAATTTATTCATGAATTTAAAATTTATCGATAACTTTTCGGAAACCAACTCGTTTTCCCTTATCAGATCTGTACATAAATATTCTGTAATTATAATAAAATATTCTATTAAAATCGAAGCGAAGAAAAAGGTAATTGTAGAAGCATACCTTATATAAGAATTGTTTGCTTTTGTGTAAATAAATTTGCTCAATATAATCAAATGTGAAGAATCAACATCACATGTTGTTGTTGACAAATTATTTTATAATTCCACGAGTTAGAATTGGTGTGTGAGTCCCATAAATTAAAAAATATTGTAAAATCTTGTAATTGAAAATCTGGGTATGACGCTGAAAAATGATGACAATGAAAATTATTTCAGCGAAGCTCAATTCATATTCATTCGGTTCAACATGCAAAATTTCGACTTCTAGTTTCATAAAATTGTTGTCACTTTGATGTTCTTTCGTTATATGTTGGCTTATGGCCTTATGATATTTTTAATTTAATCTTATTTTAATTTTATTTTTGTTGACTCTAATTCGTAGCGGACGTTTCGTTTGGCCAATATATGCTTTTCGTCAATAACAAGATATACTGTATATAACATTAAATTGATCAAAAACATTGAGTTTGTCTTATTATTAAAGAATAAAAGTTTTTCAGACAATTCTAAATTTTATGAATGAAAAAGACAGTCTGCTAATAGAATAGCTGAATCAACAATATTTTTCATAATTCTAATTTTATATTGTATTGGATGATTTATAAAAAATCTTAAATATCTTTCTGAGTAAGTCGCTTTAAAAAACCAATTTGTTTTTATAATTTTATTATCTTGTCTTGTTAATTCGTAATTCAAAAGACTGATTGAGTAATTAACTTCTTTTAAAATGTGTCTGCTGATAGAAGTTATTATCGAAATGAGAGAAAGTATTATTGATTGAAAAAGAAACCTTTTTTGAATTCATATACTAGGAATTATTAAATTTTTCTTTGTGTCTTTCATCTATAATCATTGCTATTAAGAATAAAATCCAGCTTAACATTTGTGAAAAGAGAATTCACAATCAATAGCCACTATTATATAACCATCCGGGATTATAATATTTTTAATTTTGTCTTTGAATTCTAATGAATTTTTAATGTTATAAATGTAAGGTGGTAATTTATCAGAAATAATTTTGCTAAAATTCTTTGCCAAAAAACTAGTAGGAGTACGTATAGAAAATACAACCAGACGAAGTATACAATTTTTTTATGGATTTAAGAAAATCCGTACATTTTATCTATGTTGGTATTTACTGTGAATAAAGACTTACGTTGTCTTTTACTTTATTCTTTCTGTTATATATAAGTATTGTACAGATAAGTGTTGGTGTGTGTATAAATTAAATTTTCAAGATGTAGACGGGGCATGCTGCTCCGCCTTAACAAATTTCTTTTAATAAAAAAATGTTGATATTTTCACAGTATAATCACTAGTTGTAATTCTCTAAAAACTAATTAACGTGCGAATTATTATTATTATTTACTATTTAAATTTTATATTGATTTTTTGTTGTTGAATAATTTGATATTCATGTCGATCCTAACCTATCCTTTACATACCCCTCACACACTTATTTGGTTGTGGGATGGCGACCTGTACCTCAAGGTGGGTTCCGAACCACCAAGAGCAACAACTTTAAGTACATAAAAAAAAACCTTTTTCTCTAGAGGTACCGATCTTACGACTCTCCGGAGATGAAAAACTTCCTTGCAAGACTAGTTTTCACCGAATGGGCCACCGAGGCTCTTCCAGAGTTTGGAGCGGGAATCGAACCCGCAAGCCGACGGGGTGGGTCACAAGCCTACGCTTTAGCCCCCACAACCATCGGTTCATTTGTCTAGCATATATTACGCATATTTAAAATATATATTTAATATGGTGGGGATAAACTGCTGCAGCTGCGTCTGTGTTAATTTTAATAAAATAAAATCGGTGCGAATTCGCACCAGTGTACGGTTTAAAGTTTAATTCATCTGCAAGATAAAGATTTTTTTATTATTAATATCAACATTTTATTTACATATAAGCTATACCGAAATCTCAGTATCAGTCCTTTTTTATTTTTGTCGCTATTTAATTCACATGTACTATTCTTTTAATGCAAACACAAAACTAAAGACATTTTTTTGAATCCAAATAATTTTTTTCACGAATAAACCGTTTCTCCGATGAAGAAAAATTCTTTTTCCGGATTCAAACAAATTTATTTTTCATTAAAGAAATTTTTGTCTGAAAACTGTGAAGAAAGATTACTAAATTTCTTTTTCTGTTCTTCCTGTTAATGAGAATCAAAATCATTTAATTAATTTAAATTATTAGAACGTTCGAAAAAGTCTTAATTCATCGGAACACCTTGAAATGGTTTAAAATCTTTAAACTTCTTTTAAATGTCTTCAAAGACTTATCTACCTTGTTATATTTAAAACCCCGTGAAATCATTAAAAAAAAATTGAAATCCGTGAAGCAGTAGAAGATTCACTTATTACATTTTTAATAAAATTCATAAATACATTAATTCATCAGTTTCAGAAAATATGTGGATTTTCTTTACTCTAGTCTTATCCTTGGCCATTATACTCAATTCTGTCGGTAAATATACGAGTAGGATATATCTATATTTTGTTACATGTGTTCTAAGGTAAACGCAAATGATAATAATAAAAATGATTTAGCTGTTGTTGTTAGGTTTTAGCGTACCTAATCAAGATTTTATTTTTAATAATTAGATACAATATTAAACTGATTAATTACACTCGTCGCGAATATAAGGCAAGTGTAAGTAAGGGTAAATCGATGAAAAAAGGCATGTTTTTAAGATTATTCTTTGGCGATACAGATAGTGTAAGTTTATTCAGACATTTTCAATATAATAATGCAAAATTTTAAAAATATGTTTCTAAATTTTATTTGAAAAATATTGAAAATTGAGCGACTAACCTTAAGTCTTCGGAGGCGCCTCGAAAAAAAGTTGTTTTAGGTTGTACATCATAACTCGCAACAGAATCATGTGAAACAACAAAATTAAAATGAATTTGTTGAAGTAGATATTTCTCGTGGTCTGAATGGGAGGATTTATTTTTTCAAGATTTTAATTTTTCGTCGGACTTGTAAGCCAAAAAACTGATTTTTGCAAACAAATCGGCTAATTTGTTATTGTGAAATTAATAATTATTTTGAACAAACGTCGATTTTGCGCCGTTCGCCTTGAATTGGTTCGTACCTATTTAAAAATATTTTCATAGATACGGATTATTTCAGAATAGATAGTCAGATCTACTCTTCATGAAATATCATGAAATAATCCCATAAAGATATTTAAAAACCCCCAACATTCAACGGCAACTCTTTTGAAGAAACAATTCACTAAGCTATAGTATATTATATTGATATCCCTAATGAAGTAGTTGGCAGACCCGCGAAGCCACTCGTAATACATTTAGCGAACCGCATTTCATCTACCTTTAACTACAACTAGTTAATTACCATTATAATAATTTAAATTGAAATAATAATAATGACACCAGTCGTGTTTTCTGGCGAACCTTATATTAGCTGTCTTCGGTTTAACAACCAAAAAAGTGTTTAAATTAAAAATTTAATTAAAATTTTTTCTTTTTTAATCTCTAAAAATTTTCTTTAGTAGACTTACACCTCCTGTTTAGAAGACAATGTCGAATTTCAGACCACTAATGTCACTTTTAAAAAAAAGTTCTGAAGCCGTCCTATTATTCACAAGTTTTTAAAATTGCCTTAGGGGTTTGCAATTTTGACTATTTATATTACTTCCGGAAACATTCCAAGACCCTCTATTTTTAAAAACTTTACAAATTGGACCTGAGGGTTGTATAGAAAAGAATTTCCAGATAAACGTATAAATGAGACTTTTCATAGAATCATAAGTCTAATTTAAAAAGTTGTGGGCAGTATGGATGTATCAGCTGTGCTGTCAGAAGTGATGAGTAATGTCAGAAATTGAATTAAAATTTTTTCGCGTAATTTGATACTATAAGGAGTCTCATTTTTGACATTTACCTAGAAATTCTTTTGGAAAACACCCCTAGGTCTAATTTAAAATCTTGTGGATTGTAGGTGTGCCTACCAAGGTTTCCAAAAGTCATGCCAATTGTCAGAAATTAAATGTCCTTAAGGCGAGCTGGCATCGAACTGTTCTAACCTGAAAAAATCTGCAAGCTTATCTTAAAGAAGTTGTTTTAAGTAATAATAATATTATCAATATCATTTAAAACTTTCGTCATATTGCTTGCTTTGCGAACAAGAATTTTCGCAAAGTTTAAGTTTGAGTGCAATGGACTTACCTTTTTGTGATAATTTTTTTGCGTTTAGAAAGGTACGGTGTGAGTTATCTTATGTTATTTACCCTCCTAATGTTCACATCAATTATGAGAATGAACATTAATACATAATAACCTAAGATTAAACACCATACATTTTCAAACACAAAAACATTATGACAAAGAAGGTAAGTCAAGTGTACTTACACTTATAAGATAATAATGGGAAATATAAATACTCATAATATATAAGATTATAAATAAATAATAATAATAATTACCGGTTAAAATATGCAAGAGCTTGTACCAACCGGTACAAACCTGCTCTAACTTATTTCAATAAGTAGGATTTAGTTGCAAGAATATATTTACTCGGCAAGTTCAAATATTCATAAAGTTCTAGTTCGGAAAGCAAGCAATATAACGAAATTGTAAGTAAAGATGTAAGTATAGTATGCTTAGTTGTAAATGATAATAATAATATTATTATTAATAATAATGTTATAAGTCAATCCAATACGATGTTTGGAACCTCGTGCGATAATATTGCAGATATACAATTACGAGCGGCCACTAGCGTTGAATATGACAACAGTCACCTATGGATGCTTTCTCAATGCAACCATCTGTTTTTAGTCGCTCTCTTTCTTCTGGTCGAGAAAGTTTCTTACAATTCGATAGGTGTTTAATAAAACCGCCTTCTGAGCTGCTGCCAATACCCTACTGACTCCTAAATGTTCAGGTCATCTTGCTTACACATAGCCTAAAGCCGAAATCATAATGGGACGTATAGATGTATGATTCACATCCCCCCATATGGTCATTACTTCATGCCTTAACTCGCTATTATTTTGGATTTGGGTTTTACAGGTTGACTGCAAATTTTGGTTAAGTGAACAAGCAATATCGATGATGTAGATACTTTTACCGTTTTTTCGCGCATCACGATGTCAGGTCGATTGGTCGGGATGTAATGACCCATTTGGCTAGTAACACGTGTTTGTGAGAATTCCTGATGCTGACAATCTTTTCGTGTATCGCAATGACGAATCTTTCCGTCTCTGAATACAGAACACCTTTTCTTAACCAAACATTGGATGCCTCACTATCTACTTCATGTTAATCTAAGGTTTCGAGGTGCTCGTCGTGGATATCTTTCGGCCCACATTGTATTTGTAATTTCTCTATGGTTTCTTGTGACTCACATAGAGGGCATTATTCCTCAACTGCCCCAACTCAAAAAGTCATGTTTTTCGATTGTCTCTAAATTCTGGGAATATGTTCGCCTACCCAACACTAGTTAATCCACAAACTTATAGACCAGGATTACCAACCCTCCCCAAGTGAGGGTGGGTTGAATTTTCAACCCCAATGCCTGCAGGGGTAGCTTCAAACGCTTGTAACTTCCTTTCTAATTACGCGATTTAAAATTTTTATGAGGGTTTTGGAAAGTGCTTTTTACACGCTTTCATCCTATTTTATTATTTATAACAAAAAAAAAGTTTAAACAATTTTTTCAATAAATCAATTGTTTATTAAACTTTTTTCGCAATTTAGGCATCTAAGATTTTTTTTAAATAGTCTCAAAAGAAAGCTTGACTTTTTTACTATGAAAAATGTCTAATAAGAAAATGGACAAATTGAAATTCATTGAGTTACAGAGCTGGTTGTAGAGGGAGTCCTCGCGCTCGCACTCGGGCGTTATGCGGCAGCATACCGCGGAACAGTTTTCAAGTATGCCATTTTTTTGTATTACTAACATTGATCCAAAATTGCATGAAGTCATCGGAAAAAACTATTCAGTAATGTTAACTAGTAAGTTTGAAGAAGTTAAAAATTATTAAAGTTATTATGAAAAAATATTAAGTAAAAAGCACTTTCTTAAAAATGAACAGTATTTTTCTGAAGATGAATGATTCCTCACTATTATAATTTATTATCCGACAATAATTGGTTATTGCTCTTGCAATTTTTTTAAACAAATACATGATTCAACCAACTTCTCACGTATAACGTGTTTGAGTAAATAAAGTACTAACGGATTAGTAATTAACGCCTGTCGTCAGCCTACATCCTATCAAGTTATAGTTTCCAGAGTCTACCACGTGGAGGTGACAGTGCGATTTTAGACTCCTTTTATCTGCAAGATGATTCGGGGTGCTTAATTTTAGTGAGTCCCCTCGCCTCTCACTTTCTGGGGTGCTTGATTTTAGTGAGTCCTCTCGCCTCTCACTTTATGGGGTGCTTGATTTTTGTGAGTCCCCTTGCCTCTCACTACACAACCTCTTTATGCTGATCGCCTCTTCTTCGTACCAACTTTCCACTTTCTTGGAGTACTATTCTGCTTTCGATTACGTTTAGGCTTCGAGAAAACCTCACTTTTCTCCTCATAGGAAAATCGTTTCAGATCCAGCTGTCCCTTT
>NC_046658.1:147913564-147936964 GCF_010883055.1 Belonocnema kinseyi
GATTAACTACTGTTGGGTAGGCGAACATATTCCCAGAATTTAGAGACAATCGAAAAACATGACTTTTTGAGTTGGGGCAGTTGAGGAATAATGCCCCATAGTTTGTTTACATCCACAACGCTTCTACCCCCTATATGCCATAGCAGAAATACTTGATGATTTCGAAGGACTATGCAAGGACAGGAATGGCATATGTGCTGATTACCCTAATTTTGTTTGCAGAGTTGAGAAAAATCTCCATAATCAATCTCAGTTTCATAGTGTAGGCAGTCGTTAGGCTTGTCTTAACTATCCTACGCTAAATGCCCTTAGATCTAAGAATACCTAGATATTCATATGATCCGCTTGCAGCCATTGTCTTGATGTAATTTTCGAACTTGTTTTTTAACTCCCTAATTCCCCTCTGATTAAATGCACGGTCTGCATTTATCTATTCCAAACTCCATGTGGATATCATCCGAAAACTGTTTTGTGACATTGATCACTTGCTGTAGTTTCTGGGCTGAACTAGCGTATAGCTTCAGGTTATGCACGTACAGGAGATGGGTCACTTGATGACTATCCTCATTATCATGAATACTGCACTCATGAGACATGATGTTTAGTCTTTTACTCAATGACTTCAACACTAAACAGAACCATAGTGCACTGAAGGACTCTCCTTGAAATATACCCGTCGTAATGCGTATTGATCTAGTTATCCTTAATTGTTTATGATAAAAATACTTCATAATTGTACCCCAGAGCCTCATCGCATGACTTAGAATGTCAATAATACGTGGGCAGATTTTGTAACGTTTTAAGACTTTAAGTATACTATATCAGCAGTATTTTTGCAGAATCATCAAGCAGGCCAGAAAATGACTGGATTCCACCTTCTTCTAAAAATCATGAGCTTTTGACTGCAGACGAGTTAGCAATCCTACATAATATTTTGGGTTCTGCGAAAGATTCATATGGCGGGAATTTTGGACGCCATAATTCTATGCCTCCTACTCCTACAGAATATACTATGCAGGGTGAGTTGGAACTTCATTTGTTTAATTTCCAAAAATTTGGCAGGAAGTTATTACATAAATAAAATTTACCTTTGCTAATTAAAAATTGAACTGAAGTCACTGATTTTAACTCTGAGTTTAGATTTTCAAAAATTCAAATAGCAAGTGTAATATGGCAAAAATGAATTATTAAAAATGTTCAGACCTTTATAAAATTAGTAATGCTTAGGTTTTTAGACTTTTTATTACTTACGTTCAGCTTCCTTTTGTAAATAACGCAAGCCAATATGGTCAAGTAACAGAAATTATCATGACGCGTATCATGCAAAGTAACTAAAAATAAGAGCAAAATGGGGATTTGACTTTCTGCTATTCGGATTTTACTTTGAATTTGCCATTGGAATTTCACGGAGTAATTGCAATAGTTTTTTTTAGTGCTAAAAATTTTTTAAATTTTCTAAGCTTCTGCTGGAAGCGAACTCAAGCGCAGCCATAGTTGTTCAAGTAGTATAGTGCTACTGATAAATGATGGGCTTGGAGTCGACTTCAGCCTATTTTAATAACAGATATTTTATTTTTGATAATTTAATACTACAGAAACAACTATTGATGTAACATATCCATTGCGTCCCTCATTTGAAATTTGTGTGTCACCTATCTACTCAAATTAAAGCCAAAAATAGGCTACCAGCTATCCTTTTTTGGCATAATTTCCTAAAATCGGTTATTTGAATAATAATTACTTTTTTGATTACCTTTTGAGTGATTTAAAATACTATAACCAAACTCGTTGAGATCGCTATAATATTGTTACCATGCTATAGCCTAAATTTTTCTCCGCCACATTGAATCCGTCGTTTTGAATTTTTCAATTTCAACGGCCAGCGACCCCCAAAATGCTTATATAGTAATGTTCATTAAAATAACCTAATTTAGGAAAGTACGTTGAAATAGATAGATTATAGCCTGTTTTTGGCTTGAATTTGTATGGTCTCAAATATGTCAAATATGAGGCGATGGAGCAATTCTGAAGCCAGATACGAATTCAGCTCATCAAACTCATTATTATCACGAATCTTATCAAGGTCCGAACATTTTCAATAATTGATATTTACCATATTGAATTGTGTCAATGACGTCACATTCGACTAAAAAAATTGTTTTCTAAAGTATAAGCTTTTCGAGCAAAGCCGTTCAGAGCTAAAAATTCAAAGGCGGACATAAACTCTGGCCCCTTCATTAAAATATCACTTACAACTCATTTTATACATGCAAACGATTGTGTAATTCAAAAATACATATAATCCTCTTTTTTGTTTTCGTAGAATCAAGTTCACAGTCAGATTTGTCGCTTGCTGATAATACAATTCCTAGTATTCCGCGATTGAGACCTTCTTCTACTTCTGATAGACGTTCTTCAGAAAAAAACTCTTTCTCCTGCCAGGTCACATTCCTCTGCCGGGCCTGATCCTTCTGATGATCTTCCACTTCGTACCAGATCCAGGTTTCCGCATGCCAGACAAACTTTTTCTCGCATTAGTGGGTTTAGAGTAGAAGATCTTCCATTTATTCGATTTTATCCTCACCATAATCCGCATCGGACATTCGAACTTAGAAGATATGTTTTTCCTGCTGACACAAAAGTTCGATTGATAAACAGAAATCGCCTCTGTCGCATGCCAGCTGAAGCATTAATTGTACTGTCAACGTCTACTGGTGACGCCTTCGCAGTATTGTATAAAGTAGAACACAAAACGACTATTTTACGTGGAGTATATATTTCTGTTGCTTTTTGATCAAAACGGGGTAAAATAAACATTGAGAGTGGAGCGGTTGAAGAACTGACTAGCGAAGAAATCTCGGAATGCCCATTGACCAGATCAATTAAAAAGTCGTTTACAGTGTATCGTGTGTGAAACACTATTTTTATGTGCGAATATTTAGTTTTCTACCTTTAGATTGCCTTGAATTAATTAATGGTGAAAATTGTATGCGTAGCATACAATTCTATTGTTTAGCCATTAAGATTTGCATTGTGTAATTTATAAAAAAATTTTACTATTTAAAATTATTAGATTCTTATCAATTGTCTCAAGATCGGCGCTCAAATTAAGTTCGTGAAAAATTCGAAAAGTTCTATCTTATTTGAACCCTATTAGCGAGGGGTGTATCACTGAAGATTCATTTGCAATTGTTGGGGGAAAAAATAAATTCATGCAAATCCTAACGATGTTAATTAATTCTGACATTAACCAAACGGAGTACTTAAACTTATCGATTAAATAAAAAAATACAAATATGGAAACAATCAGTTCTTACAGACGGTTTCACAAATTTTCTAAGTTATATTTAACAATCCGTTACTTTAACAATTATTCGGATTATTATTCATAAATTACGCTGGTAGAGATTTCACGTCATTTTTTACACAGAATTTTTCACATTAGAAAATTTTCTATCACTATTAATCGGTCTGAACATTTTAAGTCAATACTATTACTTATCGAGCAAAAAATTAAGATTTTTTTAATCGTACCTCATCTCTAAAATCTAACCAAAATAACACTTCAATTTCCAAAAAAATAAAATGATTAAAAAAACTCGGTTATGCGAAAAGATGATAAGGATGCATACTACGCTGTTTGAGATTTGCGCGGTTGCGCGATCTTTGCAGCGAATTCGCTCAAATTCTCTAAGAATTCTACCATGAATCCCAATGTTTCACTGCAGTTCCATTTCAAGTCCTTAAGGCCTGCTACGTATGCTTAACGATCTCTATCAAAAACCATTGGACGCGTACCAATTTTCCGTTTAGGTCCAACGATTTGACGAACGTCCCTTACGACATACATTGCCCTACGCTAATTTTTACATATTAAGTGCTGATTTTTGAAGAAATAACTCGTATCTTGCTTTAAAAATTAGAGACGCTCTAGGTATAAAGAATGTTTCATTCATACAATGAAGTTATCGTTTAATAAACTGTAACTTTTTTGCAAAAATTTGTTTTAAGCGCCTTGATACGGACGAAAAAAAACGGTTGGAGGAATTTATGCAAGTGTATACATACAACACGGTTGCATACAAACTAGGAGATTTTTGAAAATAACAAGCAAACCATTTTAATTCTAAAAGCTTTTTCCTATTATGACGACTGTTTTTTATATGCATTTGTATTGAATAATTGATCAAAATGTGCGGAAAACAATTACAGTCTGATAACCCATTTATAAATGTAAACGATAAAAATATATTTTTTTTTACATACGTGATTTATTATGCTGAAAATTGGGGCATTTGATTCGCCCAAACTGGGTCAGAGGAAAAATTCATTCGCCCAAATAGATTCATCGTTACAGCATGAAATATTCTTCATTATTCTGTAAAAATGGTTTGTTTATATCGATAAGCAGACAAAGTATTGATAAAAAATGCTCATACTGTGCGGTAGTGGGAACTTTTATCGATTTATAAGATTTTAAATACTTTTACAAGCAAAATACGCCAAACAAATCCTTAAATTCGCCCGAATTAGGACATTTATCTTATAAAGAAGGAATTTCATTTTACAAATGCTAGAACAAATGTTTCTTGTAAGTTCAAAAATGATTTATCAAAGAGAATATTTTTTCTTCGATACCACATCATTTTAAGAGAGATCTAATTTTTTGCACAACTAGGATAAGAGCAGCAGTTATTGGCAACTGAAGAGGAAACTCAGAGTACTATGAATTCAATTACTATAAAAAATTACAAATACTTGAAAATGTAATAAACATAAGTATATAGTCTCAAAAGAAAATACTGTATTTGATGCGATATTTTTTATTTCATGTTATTTCTTAATTTGCATATCAAAAATATTAATATAGTAATTCCTAATGAGAAATTGGATTATAAAATCAAAACGTAAATCTTAAGAATCGCAATTTCGAGTTTCCTGTATTCATTTATTTTTGGTGACCGACCTCGTTTTTTTTAACAATTTGACTATGATCATCATTCATGATATTATCCGATGGTTTATTTTCTTTCCCTATATATATTTGTTAAATTTTTTTTGGTTACATTAGCATCTTTTGCTTCTCATCTCTTGCGTCTTTTCTCTTCTTCAGCTCTTTCTTCTATTTCTTTTTTTTCTTTCGATCTTTCTTTTTATAATCTATTGCTTTAATTGCATCTTCTTTTAATTTTTTTTTCTTGATTCTTCATCTCTGGAGTCCTTTACAGTTATTGCATAAAATAATATTCCTTTAATGTGTTTTGGTGTTACGGGGATACGACAAAAAAGCTTGAATTCCACCTTTTTATAAATATTGCTCCGCATTTGGAATAACGTCATTAGTTACACCTGAATGGTCCTTCTCACAAAGGTCAGCGTGGCAAACATTCGAAATATTCCCTTCACATGTACGAGTAGGATTTGAAATATCATCGCCAAAACCTTCGTTTATACCTAAAGCAGAAAACTGTTTTGAATTCGTTATTCCTCCCTAAACATTTATAGTGACTTATTTTGTAGATGAATTAAATTTAGTGTTTTGTAATTAACTTTAGTTTCAGAAAAAATCGCATTTTCTAAAATTTTGTCAGAGTGTTCTTCCGATATATGTATGATTTCTTGCTTTTGTGTATCGGCGTTATCCACATAAATTGCAACAAGATTCCCTTGAAAAGTAACAAAATTTGTATACTCTTCTGGCGTAATACTTTTACTATTGATTATTTTTAGGACGAAATGATTTTCTCTTCTCTCCTTTAACAAGCATTGCATCCAGATAACTTGTATTGGCTTTAATGCTGCTACATCAGTAGCGGCTTTTGCTTACTCCCCAATTCCGAAATATGGATCAAGATACTGCCGAAGGTAATCCTAGTGAAAGCATACACGACTTGCGAAAGTTTCACTTTGCCAGAAGCTGAAAATGTTACTAGTACTGTGATATTTAACAAAGAGTTCCCAATTTCAAACTCAAAAGCGTGTCTAAACCCTAAAGAAGCTAAAACAATTTTTGTTTTCGTGCATAAGTTGAAGTACATTTCCTCGCAAAAGCAACACTTTGAGGTTTTTTCAGTTAAAAGCGGATGATCTTTTAAGAACACATTATATCAGGTTTTACTAGGACAATTATTCTTAAATGGATTTTACCTTCGCAAATTTTGCAGAAACCTGTCCACGCTAGATTGCAATTCTCCTTTTCTAATTAGAAATACTTTACGGCGACAATCTAGAAGCCAGTGAACCAACTTGTTTTTTTCATTATTTATAACCACTGGATCTGGTCTATATGCAGCTTTTAAGAATTTTCCGCTCAATCAAAATTAAATACTGGACCTCGCAGTTTTAAAATTTGCAACCGCTTTTTGTTAGAAATGCCACTATCTATAACAGCAGTTAAAGCTTTGGACATGTCTTCGCCAGCATACGTATTTTTTACACCAGGCATTCTAAACGATATTTAATATAAAAAATAATTACATATGTTACTAATTTTATACTTTCAATTAGAAAAATCGATATTTCAATTTTAATACTTTATTGACTGAAATTTCTTCCTGGTGGTGGGGGTGGGGGCAAATTCAAAATATGAAATAGGAACCCCTATTTTTTATTTCATATTCGGATTCTTTGGATAAAAATGCGTATGTTTTGTCTCAAACATTTTTCTTGTTTCGCTTCGGATCTCTTTGGTAAGTTCTATTTTTAAAAAAATGCCAAAACGTATGTACTTTCTTGAGAAGTCATTATTTAGAAATACGTTTACATTAAAAGTGTTTCCTGAAAATTCTGAAAAGTGGCTCTGGCATTATTGTACAGTAAGGTCAGCGGAGGTTATCGAAACATTACGAAAGTGTTCACTTTTTTCCCCCTTAAGTACAGTAAATTAGAAAAAATAAATTTAAGGCAAAACTCATTTCAGTTGGATAAAACATTATTCCGAATACTACTTTACAATGGACCCGTACAACAACAGTGACTGGAGAAAATAATAAAATTTTTAAATTAGCTGCAGTAGCTAATTATCCTCGCGTTAGTACACAAGAAATTGCTCGTGATTCCGGAATGTCTCAGAGCAGTGATTCAAAAATTTTGAAACGTAATCAATTTCATCCGTATCATGTCTCTTTACATCAGGAACTTCATGGCGGTGATTTTCAAAATCGGGTAGCTTTTTATTATTGGGCAAACCTAGAACCATCAGCTGAACATCCTCCACTAACGGAAATATGATCGCACGTTCGTGTTATCCCGAGATACAATACAATCTTCATCGACGTAAATATTATTTTTTTAATATAGTTTGTGCTGAAGGATATCTATTTCCTTCATCATAAGCTAACTGCTTAACCGCTTTGTTAGACAAATAAGGAGCGCAGGCAGTTTCGTACGTGAAGGTTTAAAGTCTATAAGCGACAAGACTTTTATCAGGAGAAATCCAGACAATTCTTTGATAGTCACAATTCCGAGGGTCAACTTGAATTTTTTTGAACATTTTTTCAATATCAGCCATATAAACAAAGCGATGTGATCTCCAATTCATAATGATTGAAACTAAATCATTTAAAATTTTGGGACCCATGTGAAGATGAGAATTTAAGGAAGAAAGGTTGGAAGTGAAACTGGAAGCGTTGAAAACAACCCTCAATTTAGTAGTGGAACTACTTTCTCTTAAGATAGGGTGATGAGGCAAATACACAGTTTGTAGAAAACTATCCAGTTCCTTTTCTTGAAGAAGTTCCATGTGTCCAAGGCTTTCATATTCTGATAAGAAACTGGAAAAATCAAATCAATTTGGTGGGAGCTAAAGTAATACAATCTACTAACCGTAACTCTTTTAATTAATCTTCAATTCTCCACGTTAGATCTTACAAGAGGAGCATATGATGTAAGGTGTAATGATACTAAAGCTTGGATGTGGAATTTAGCACAGTTCTTTTCTGTAGGAATTCAATTAAATTTTTCTAACTTTTTTGAAGAACCAATATTAACTCCCCAACCCCAAACACTACTGCTTTAACCTTTTTGTAGCGTGGAAAGAACCTGAAACTTCCAATTGAGAAGTAACCGATGCAGAGTTAGTTGGTCTAGAATGTTATTCGACACATTAGGAAGATTGATAAAGGCTTGTAAACGAGTTGAGATTAAAGCTCTTTTGTTGTGAAATCTGGTATTTAGCCACTCCAAAGTGAAGATAAAATTGGCATCAGTTATCGAAAGGTGTCTTAAAAATCCGTCAGCTGTTAGATTGGTTTTTCTAATTTTCTAAAAATTGGTTTCAGTGCGTAGAATCGCCTGAGAAATCTATGATAACTCAGAGAATAATGGATCCATTTAAACAAAAGGAGATATTTGAATTGGCAGTTGCTGATAATTCGGCTAAAATTGAAAAGTCTTAATTTGCAAACTAAAGAACTGATTTATTCAGTTTTAAAGTGCTCTGACAAGGCTAGCAAATTTGAGTATGCGAGAGCATAATTATTAATAAAATTGCAATAAATCATCACTTAAATACTACGGTCTGAAATATTATTTTGTTCGCCAGAACGAGCCTCTCTGATCATGGATAAATTAAAGTGGTCATCTTACCACTGGAGAAGGTTAGAAATCGATGAAGTCTAAAATTAAATGTGTTTTCAATCAACAAAATATCAGCTCAAAAACTTGTTATTTCTTCCTTCAGGTGAAGAATAATGAAAGATTGATCCAGTGAAGAATAAAAGCATGAAAGAGTACAGTACATACTGTTCGGAGGAGGACTGCCTTATAGTACGTGCAAATATGTTGTTACCAGCTTATATCCTTGCTATGTGATGTCAAGCCGTCATTTTTTTTACCTACTTCTTGTGTTTTCACTTAATATTTTTGGTCTATATTTTGGTCCCTTTGGTCTTTTCTGTATTAATTTTACACTTTTGAATGTTTTTTCACGATCTTCAATCCGGCTCGAAAAAACATGTGTTTAATGTTCATCTTTATAAATATTTAATTTTGCCAGATCCGAAACAGACAGAGAAGAATCGTTAGAAGCAATGAATATTTCAAGTTTTATTTCAGGTACAGAATACTTGACAGACAAATACCATTTGCGAGATCCACACGGATCACTCACTCGTTTACATAAAATTTGTGTAAGTTGTAAGATTTAATGTCTTTATTGAGTTAATCACTTTACTGATCCGAAAAGATCGGGCAACGATCTGTCGCGACTCATTGCTGTTCGCACACTTGTTTTATTAAGCGACAAGGCTGTTATCACGCACTCAAACTGAGAAATCACGTGACTTCAAACATTACTTTCCATAATAAAGAAACTAAAATTTACACACGATACACTCTAAACCACCTTTTAATTGTGGTAATGTGACTTAAAGGAGATTCCGCAATTTCTTCGGTGGTCAATTCTTTAACTTCCCCGCTCTCCATGTTTATTTTCGCCCTTTTTGACCCAAAACCAACAGGTTTATATATTCCTTTAAGAATAGTGCCTCTGCTTGTTGCCTTATCCAAAAATGCAAGGACATCACCATTAGACGTTGACAATACAATTAGGGCTTCGGTTGGCATGCGGTAGAGGCGATGTTTGTCCAACAATCGAATTTCTTTATCAGGAGGAAAAACATATCTTCGAAGTTTGAATATCCGATTCGGATTATTCTGGGGCACAAGACGAATAAATTGAAGCTCTTCAAGTTTAAATCCAAGAACTTTGCGAAAATTTTGCCTGACGCAAGGAGACCTGGACCTGGCACGAATAAAAGGGTCAGCAAAAGGATTAGACGTGTCGGAGAAGTGCCCTCTGGCAGGAGAAGAAGTTCTCTCTGGAACACTTTCATCAGAAGAAAACGAAGATCCCCATCGAGGAATGCTAGGACTTGCGCCATCACCAGTCAAAACCTTGGACTCTAAATTTAACTCTTCATCAAGAAATAGAAGACAACATTTTTTAAAAGTTAAAAGTCGTTTGCTGCCATCGCACGAGTTGCAAATGAAATTAAAATTGAGGGGCCGGATTTTATGAACGCCTATGCATTTTATCGCAAAAGTGGCTTTCCAAAAAAGCTCGTATTTTAGAAAAAAATATCTGACCTGAATTTCACGCAATTTACCTGATTTTAAACACTTTTGTTGATGAAGTATGTAAAAAATAAGTAAAAAATAGTCTAGCCACTTTTGCATCATGACACAAGCGGGCATTTCAAAATAAGATTATTTAACGTAATATGATTTAATTGTGTTTGAGTATATAAGGGTTTTTGGGGTCACTGAATTTGAATCTTATATTAGATTCTCAATTTTTCATATAGCGGATTCAATATGGTGTAGAGGAATTATAAATTTTTTTTTTTAAATTTGGACCAAATAGGTGACAATTAGTATTTTATGGTAGAAAATCGAAATCTGGTGTTGGATTTTAAAAATTCAAACTAATGAACATGAATAATTGAAAACTTTCAGACCTTGATAAGATATGTGACGCCCATATTTTTGGAGTCGCTAAATTAAAATAAGGTGATGAGTTTTGAGAATTAAAAATGGCGGATACAACATGGCTGACAAAAATGATCAGATATAATCAAAAATAATTATAACTAAATAAAATTAATGATAGTTAGGTTTTTGAGATAAACAAATCGAAATATGATATCCTAAGATATAATTTTTTTTATAATTTTCTTCCATATTGAATTCAACATCTTGAATCTTTAAAATATAACATTAGATTCAAAATCAGCGACCTTCGAAAACCTATGTGTCAGAAATTTATCCCACCAAATAATAATTTTAAAAATGATAAAATTGAATTTCCATTGATCATTTCCAACATGAAAAATTAATTTAAAACATTTGATAAAATAATTGATTTTTTAATCAAAGAGATGAATCTATAATCAAACTGATGCATCCTCGAACAGAAAATGACTTAGTAGCCTTGCTAATTCATGTCCAGACAAAACCTCAGTATTTTTAGTAGTAGATGGAATCTCGTCGTTTTCTTGCCTTGTTGATGATTCTGGAAAAGACCACTAATATGTACAAAACTCATTATGACTGATCTCCAGGTGTCAGATGTTGAAAGAAAAAATTATTACGTTCTTTAAGATGGTCTCATTACTTTGCCCATTATCATTTTACCTCATATTTGGTGCAGAAATTGTATGCGAACCATCTGTACTTTACTCTCATTCTTTCATTGGTATGTCCGGGTTTCGCGACCGTACAGCAAAACATTGCGATTTTAGGGCCTACAGTTATTCTAGAGGATTCATGGCATTTATAAATATTTTCAAGATTTTACGATATTTCAAATCCTTCGCAGTCATTGACACCCATATTGAAAAAAATATCATGCCACTTTTGCATTATAGCAAATATGTGTCGGCGATTGACATCGAGCATTACCATCTACTCAGGTAATTGCTTTATTACTATCGTTTAGGGTTAAACAAACTATGCAGCCTTTCACAGATGTTGATTTAAGTTACGCTGGCCCAGTCAAACGGAAGCGATATTTGCTCGGTATTTCAGTGACCGCCGAAATGAGTGTAAGTTCTACCCACCGTTAGTTCCTCATATCGGTGGGTTAGGGGACACAGCTGTTCACTCAATGAAACACCATTTAATTAGGGTATTTAGTGATACTGCCCTTATATACCAGGAAATGTCTTAGCGTCTAAACTTGCACAGTCAGGATGATGGCAGTTTCTGACTCAGATATATACCAGACCTTCTCGAAGAGATGGTCTACCGAGTTTTTGCATAAGTTCCTTTAAAAACTCCGACAGATCAATCAACCCGACCGGTTATAAAACGTGTAAAGCTGCCTATTAATATTTCAAATTCCAGTACTTAGGCAGTTGTCTCACGCTACCCTCTTCGAGGGTTAACACCTTTATTACTGATCCAACGTGGGGGCTGATATTATAAGGCCCAGGGTAGGGATATTTTATTACTGACTTGAGGTGGGCGACACACCTGTGATTCATTACCTCCAATTGGAATAAGAACTATTTAAGGTGTTCATGACACATCAGGAAGGTGGGCGCGATGTTCGGATTCTTCACGATCATTTAGCTTCCACGATTGTGGATAATTTAGGTGCCTTCGCGGCCCTGGGTTTCTCACAACCTGCCTGGTAGATCCAATCGCTGGGAGTGGGGTTACGGAAGTCAGTTTCGCTCTACCACGGCTCGACTTACACCATCTGTGGCACTCTCATTTTTAATTTTTTAATAATAACGTAATCAAATAAAATCAGTACCAAGCATATGTTATGGCTGCGCAAGTTTCTACGATATCTTGCTCTTTCGTGAAAGGTATAATAAATGTTATTTTTTGGTAGACAAGATTTGTTTTTTGTTCATCCGTCGGTACAGACGAATAATGTGTGATTATTGAACACTTAATTTTTGGTCGGTAATACCATATCCGGCAATTATTATTAATAAAACAAACAATACACTAATGGACTTATTTCAAAAGCAAGAATATAATTGTCAAAAATGTCTCCAGAACGCTTCCTGATAAATAATTAATAGAGTTAATATTGTTTTTGTCCACTTCACGCTTGCTGCAATATAATATAGCAATAGATATTCTATTTCTTCATTTATTTTAAATAAAACTAAGAGTGCTATCAAGAAACTAATGTTATCTGTGGGCTTTTCTGTATTATACTGTGAGGATATAAGTATCTACCAGACTTGCCGAGTTTGCTGGTTATAATTGAATTAAATCATGCCAGAATCATGCTAAAGCGAGTGCATTTTTTCAATCCTATCTATTTACTCAATACTAGTCTGACGCTACGCTTTCGATATCTAGGTTTTCTAAGCGTCTGATTTAAACCTTTCTGTTGTCTAGTCTCAGGCTTCGGGCTATCTATGAATTCTTTACGAATTCACGCATTAGGCACTTTGAATGTCTAGCAATGGTTTGTTTTATTAAAACAAATATTACCATGTAATAAACACCCAACACACGGCGTATATATAAGATTTGTGAAAACTTCTGTTTTTTATTTTTTGTTCACAAGAACTTTTTTTTACTACTACAACTAGTCGATGTGATCGTTGCATGCCAATCTAGCCACTGAATTTGGTGGCTATTTCAAATAGACAGACTGTGGAACTGTTGCTTTAAAAGTGTTCGTAACGTTAATTCGTAATGTTATTCATAATTTTGAATAAAAATGTGGTATTGTTAAAGAATCTACTATATATGAACTTCATTATTATATTAACATTGTTTAATGTGCTTCATGCACCACGTTCTTAAATTTCATCAATATTCAAGAATCCTTTTTGTGAAAAGAATAAGATATTGAATAAGATATTGTATGAAATATATCACAGAACCGATCATACTATTTATTCTAGAATGAATCGTACTTATATAAAATATTTTATAGTAGGTATAAACTACTTTACATTAAATTAACAAAAAATATTGATAACGCACAACAAAATATAACTAACTTTGAAAAAATTTACCATAATATACATATATTATATTAGTATATTTACCAATAGAATTGCGGACGAGGGGCAAGACTAAGGCTAGAGTATAGACAATCTGCATATTTTCTAAAAGTACAGACTGATTGATGTGTTAATCATGAATATGATTTAAAAAAAATAATAAGTGAATATTCTACTACTTCATTAGCTTAAGCAATCTAGACTATAGTCGTCATCTCTTACATTAAAAGCGTTAAGTTTGTCCTTCTGAAATATTTACATTTGATTACACTCTGCTTAAAAAAAATGTGTTTCTACGAGCTACATTAAAACTGATGTCAGCATTGATATAAACGTTTACGTTTGAGGGAAATCTAATTGTACCATGAGAACAGTGTTGTTCTTCAACCTCGAGTCTCAATCACTTGAAGGTTTTGAAAGTGTCCTAGGATTGCAAAAAAATTCTTTATATTTTAAAGATTGAAATTAAATAAGCAAAGATAATGGTATTTTACTGGAACTGCATAAAAGTATATTCTTGGCTCATATTCTTAGGTTCATGAAAAATATTATTTGAAGTAATGATATCTCCGATTCCAGGCAAATAATGTATCCATTTTAGAAACTACTACTACTACTACTGCTATTTTGAATGTAATTAGATCATTAATAGGGCTTAACCATTCTCAAAATTATATAATTATATAAAATAAGACTGAAGTGTTTTCATCATATTTTACAAAATTTTATTCTGTAGAACTTTTGCATTTTATTCTCATTATTGATAGCGAATTTGATGCGATAGGATAGGTTAATCAAAAAGGGTTCCCAAAGTTCACACTAAAAAACTTAAAATATATATGTGATGAAAATAAGGGGAAAAAATGACTGAAACTGAGATTTCAGTACAGTTAAGATTCAAATAAAAATCAAAAACATTAGCACAAAAAAGCGAAAGTATTTCTCTGATCAATAGCAGCGCAATTTTTTTTCAAAATAATTTTCTCCTTGGTTTCGCATAGATACGTGTTTTTGGATTTTTTGAAATTGTAGTGGAATTTAAATCATTTATTGATATTGCTTTTGGTTTGTGTTTCAATGTAAATAAAATATTTAAATTTTCTTCAATAAAAATTTTTGAATTTTAAAAAACAGTCTAACAGTCGAAGAATATGTCAAAGAATGCTGCATAAAATTTTCGAGAAAAAAATACTATTGCCCGGTAAAAATTGTGCGTGTTACTCAGTAAGAATAATTCTTATAGGATTTCGCGTGACAAACCACATAGGACTTTGGTGACAAATTGTTTTTTTCTCCATATTTGTTTTTTAATTAAAAATTACCCTATTTCATATTTGGTTGAAAATTCATCTTCCCTACAGTTTTTTTCCGTGTGGTTGTGAACTGGTCTCGAGAATCTGAAAATCTCCTAGAACTGACAGTTGCATCTAGGTAAATATAGTTAAACAATTTCATGCTCAGAATTCCTGAAAATAAAACCTTCTGACAAAAATGAAAAGGAGGAAAGAAAAATGAGAAAATATTTTATGAGAATTTTGGTTCCTCGGAGAGAAAGGTTTTCTTCAATATAAAGAACAAAATGAAATATTTTCAAAAATTTATTTTGTCAAATTCCTCTTGTTACACGAATTTCCGCCTCGAGGTAACCCTGAAAACCACTGCCCTACCTTCAAAATTAAAAAAGGGCCACTAAGTGCAAAAAGCCAGGATATGAATGGTAGGCTTTTCTTTCTGAAATCAATATAAAGGCTTATATTTAGGGTTTACTTTCTGTCCAAATAAAATTTTCACCTGAGTCCTTTTCAAAAAAAATACAAAGGTGATGTTAGGCTTAAATAATATCAGCAGCACTATCTATGAAGACTGCTGAAAAATTCTTATTCCTAAATTCTGCTATCGTAGGAATTATTCCAGGTGAATTCCAGCTCGAGATAACCCTGAAACCATTATCCTATTTTCACAATGAAAAAATAGCCGATAGGGGCAAATGGTCATAACATTGATTGTTTTAAATTAAATATCAATAAAACGGCTTGTACTTCGGGCTCAGTCGGAACGTAAAGAAATTCGCACAAAATATGCGGAAAAGGCCACACTTAAGCGATGAAGTAGCGCTATCCAACTATAACGTATAAAGAAAGTTACAGGCAATACAGTTTAAAACTATCAAATTTGGAAATCAGGCCCTATAAAAATTTATTTATAAATTCCAAGTTTATCAAGTTGCCTGACAACTATTCTGAATATTGTAGAATTATAAAACAAGCGAATATTGACTTTTATTTATCAATAATAAATTTATGATATTACCTAACAATACTTTTCAAAATTGTAATAACATTTTTGGTTTTTATTTGCCAGTTGAAAACTGCCCAATCTGTGGCTGATTCTCATTTCCTCCGTCGCTGCAGTGAACAGTTCATCACCCCATAAATATCATTAATTATTAAAGCAAATTTTTTATATAATACGCTTTAACATACGATGTACAATATTGCATTTTTGACGAACTTATTTCGGGGCGAGAAACGCGAGACAATTAGGAAGGATATATTTGATCGAACCGCAGAAGCTTAAAGAAAAGCAGGGGACAGTTTCAATAGCGGAAAAAAATTTCCGAGTTTTTCTCGGGTATTAAAGTTAAGAATTTCAATTTGAAATTTTGTATAAATTAAACGACCATGTAATCCGAATATCATATTAACTAGTCTTAACTTAAAAATAAACGAATTCCTTGGAATATTTTCAAAAATACATCATTTTAAGAAATTTAAAGTTAAAAAGCTAAATACTGATCAATAAAAAATTGGCGTTTTACACACGATACACTTTAAAACACTTTTTAATTGCGTTGGTCAATGGAGATTCCGCGATTTCTTTGGCGGTCAATTCTTCAATTAACCCGCTCTCCATGTTTATTTTAGCCGGTTTTGACCCAAAACCTAAAGGTTTATATATTCCACGAAATATAGTGGTTTGGTATGCTGATTTATACAATATTGCGAAGACGTCACCCTTAGACGTTGACAGTACAATTAGGGGTTCGCTGGGCACGGGGTAGAGGCGATGTTTGTCCAACAATCGAATTTGTGTATCAGGAGGAAAAATATATCTGCGAAGTTCGAATATCCGGTTCGGATTATTTTTGGGAACAAGACGGATAAATTGAAGCTCTTGAAGTTTAAATCCAAGTACTTTAGGAAAAGTCCAGCCGTAAGGAGAGCTGGACCTGTTACGAAGAGGAAGATCAGCAGAAGAACTAGATCCGGCGGAGGAATGTGGTCTAATATGAGAAGGTCTCTTTTTTGGAGAACGTCCATCAGAAGAAGAATAAAGTTCCAATTGAGGAATACTAGATTCGGCTACAAGAAATGGAAGATTTTTTTTTAAGTATACAATAGATTGTTAGTATAGTATGAGTTGTAAATGAAATTCTAATTCAGAGGCCGGATTTTATGAACGCCAATCAATTTTTATCGCTGAGCGGATTTGCCCGAAAAGCTCGTATATCAGAAAACAATTTTTTGCATGAACGTGACGCAATTTACCCAATTCTCGTACACTTTTTTGATGAAATGTGATGGAAATTATTTCAATGACGTCCAACGATTATCAGAGCAGATAATATATACAAATTTTTCTTTTGTATAAAAGTTATACATTTTTACCTAAAACTTTGTATAAGTCACACATTAATATCTGCAAGAATAAGAGGAGTAAAACAAATTGTAACCTCTTCAATGTGAGTGATACAAATATGGACAAAAAATAATCGTGCAACTTTTAGATCAGGGCACATATGCGTGCATTTCAGAAAAAAAGTATTGCACTTTATCGGATTTATTTGTGGTTGAGTACATTAGGGTTTTTGGAGTCACTGAAACCAGATCTGATTTTGGATTTCTAAAATTTTTAATGGCAAATCTTTCTTCATATTTGGTTTCAGCGACCCCGAAAACATTGTCCTTGCAAGTCTCACGTGATTCTGATGTGTTTTTTCTATAAGACATTTTAGGCACTGTCTTTTTCGACCGACAGTAAAGTGATAAAAATGAATTTTCTATTAAATATTTGAACTTTTTACCAGTACGTGATGTCTTAATCGAAAAATATAAATTTTTAATAACACAAGTACATTTTTGACAACAACCGATTATCACAAATTTTTATAATTTTATACGAACTGACTTAATTTTATTCAAATAGTATAATATTTTAACTAAAGATATTATTAAAAAATAAAAACGATTCCTATAGGGTTGGAATTTTATTCGAAAACTGAAATTTATAATTAATAACGATAAGTTTTCGGCTGAAAATAAAATAGAGAATTTTCGGTTGAAAAATAATTTTCAAACAAGGAAAATTTTTTTGCCAAAATTTGTGTAAATTTTTAACAAAATAAATTAATTTTCTACTCACTATGTCGACTTGGTAAAAGTTCATGTTCCTCGTTAGTGTTTTCTGCAGGAGTCGGAGGTATATCCGTATGGTTTCCAAAATCCCCGCTATATGTTTGTTTCGAAGAACCCAAATAATCTAGTAGGCTTGCTATTTCATCTGCAGTCAAAACCTCATTTTTTTCAGGAGAAGATGGGATCCAATCGTTTTCTCGCCTTGTTGTTGATTCTGTAAAGAGACTGATGATATATACAGAACTGATAATAAATTATCGAAAGGTACCAAGTGTTAAAAACATTATTATTACGTCATTTAAGAACCCTCCCGTTACTAGTAATTTGAAGAACATCGGTTGAAAATGGTGGGAATGGCAGTGAGTTGAATTCAACACATGGTGCCGCTGCAGTGCTCCGCTTATCGGTCTTTGTTCCTCAGCCATAAAGCAGCAGCGGTAAAGAATAATAAAACGCTACAGCTTTTATTTTGAGAATAAATCATACAAATTTCAAGCTGGTGGCGAAAGTATATTTTGTTTTATTTGTAGGCCACTTTCTTCGATAGATTTGACCGGGTGGACAAAACTTCTACGCGGTTTCGAGCACTTGTCGAGTTGTTGCACCAAGTATGAAAAGAGTAAACAGATCGACTCTTTGATAAGAGCAGGAGGTCGCAGTATCAAAAAGTGGCAGTACAACCAAAAGGATTTTTTGGATAGAATTCCACCTGAATTCTGAGAAATCTCTACTTCTTTGTCTTTCCATCAGGATCCCACTTAAGGAGCATTGAGATCTTTGGGCAACCAACATTTGATCATTTGTTTAATTTTGTATTCCTCTCAATGCCATTCATAATATTGCTATTTTCTTTTTTGTAAGCATTGCCCCTGAATCGATCGGTGATCAACATTCTAACCTTAATAAAGAGAAACATTCTACGGTTTTGGGGAACAACCAAAACCTCAAAATTACGTAGAATAAAATAATTTATCGTCTTTGAATTAACTGTGTTTAAAAGATTTTGGAATTCCACTTTCAAAATGCTTTAGATTGATTATTCTTGTTGATTATTTTTATTAGTGAGCGTAAATTTTATGGAGGAATTTTAACTTTGCAATTTACAATTCATACTTTTGATGACACAGGCACACAAATAAGTTGTCTGAACTTTCGACCAGTCCATGTTCTTCTAATGTTTTGTCGTCGCTGAATCAGAATCCGGTGGATTTTTGGTTCCATCGGGTCAGGATTTTTTTCTAATCGCAAAAAAAACACCCAAAAATAACCAAAATAGCCCCTTTTGATCCTAAAAAATGTAACCCGACCGCATTTTTTCAGGTATTTCTGTCCCTGGATTTGAGCGTAATGTTGATTAATCCCTGTTTATAGGCATTCTGCGCTTAACCTTAAAACTGCCTTTAATTATCCAGAATAAACGATCGTTCAGTTGTATAAGCAAAATGAGCCCAAACAAATTTGCCAAATGTTCATTTTGAACATAACCTTAAAAATTACCTCAATACGCAAGCCTAGCCGATCCGTTCGTTCAAGAAGGAGAAGCGGCCTCAATGTGTAGACACATATAATGCTAGTAAGTTCATAAAGTAAAAAAATACGTATTTTAGTTTAGTTTGTACGTCGTCAATAAGTAATGTATCCTAACCTCGAAACAAAATCAGTATCGAAAACATACGACGAAAGTAGCAAAATCCATTTTCCGAAAAAATGGGCTATTTAGCCACTAGAAACTTTTATTTCGAGGTGAGGATGACTGTTTAACACGGAGAGCAAAAAGTAACCTCAAATTCGGATCTGGCGGTGTCATAAACTTACGAGAAACTTTGGAATTTCTGGGAGGTATATTTTGAGGCTAGGAATGGATTTGAACCCTTTAGAGTAAAAAAGGCCCCAGATCGATTCAGCGACCCAACAAACATAAGACAACTTTTTTAGGCTTATTTTGCCTCTACAACTGGAAGATCGTTTATTTAAAAAAATTGAAGACAGTTTCGAGGGTGTAAGCCATTTCTTGATACAATTATAAAAAGCAGTTAAGAACATTTTTAACTATGCACAGCCACGTTCCTAGTACCATAAACTTCTCTCAGAGTAATAACACAATTTAAAAAATGTTGCGTCTTTTCACACGAGAAGTCAAGGAAATTATAAAATAAGGTTAATTCTTTATCTTAACTAGTCTTTAGTATCGTTATGTCTAGATCCAAAAATATTTTACAAATTAAAAAAAATAGGAAAGATGTACTAGATATGTCTATAGGCTGAACGCAATATTTTAAACCGATGATTTTGCTCATTGGTTTATACATATCTTTTAATCCAAAGAATGGTATACTGATACAAGGGACTTTTTTCTCATAAGGTTTCCTTTTCTGCGTCAGAAACGGTGATTATATTTATAAGAAACGATAAAGACAGGAATAATTATTACTATATTTTACACAATCTCCGATGAATAGTTATTTAAAACACGGCTAAAAGTAACTTCAAAGCCATTTATTATATTATTGTACCTACGACGAGCAGAAGGAGATCTCGAAGGACCCCAGTGGGGTGTCTCAGGCCAATCCTTATCGGATTGTGAACTGGATTCTACAAAAAGAATTTTAGAATTTTTTTTCGTTTTCTTGTTTTTTTAAGAACATACTTAAATTTTGATTTATCTGACTTGAATTGAAGGTCATTTCTACATGAGATTTCCCCACGAGATTTCCATAAATTCCACGAATTCCATTAACACGCGCGAGCAGCCACTACATTTATAGAAATATGTTTTGAAAAAAACCGGTAAACAAAAAGTTGTCGGTCGCGCGCACGTGTCAAACTCAACACTCTCAAGCCGATTCTGACTACTGCGCCAGAAGAGTACCAGAATGACACATCTACGTCGCAGATGAACCGAAAAACCGAAATCCTGAGACACCACAGCACGACATAACCACTAAAAGTACGAACTGTCTGACAGCTGTAAACACGGAGCAGACAGCACCATAGCCGTGCACCAGAATCCATAGATTGAAGGGTCGAATACGGACAGGACTTTGTCGCTCTCTAGATGCTGCACCAACCAGTCACCAGCGTAACTGTAATCACACTCTAGGACACCAGGTGGGGGGGGGGGGGGGGGGGGGGGGGGGGGGGGGGCTTACTGAAACCATAGTCCAGGTACGGGTGGCACGAGGCGTTAGTTCAGCGACCACCGGTGAGTGGCGTGACAGGCAGGTAAGTGGTAAGGATCCTCTAGAGAAGGATGCGCCAATGTTCCCCCTCCATGGACCCGTGTTAATATTATAATTATATTATATGATATTATATTATGCAAGTCTTTTTTTCTATTTTAATCTGAATTTTTAAAAATTCAAGAAATTGGCGATTTTCATGATTTGAATAATTTGCGAGCCTCTGTATATGCGCATACTTTGAGGTTACGTTATTTCAAGTATAAAATATAAATGATAAACATATTAATACTATTATATATTTAATATATACATATATTATTAATGATAATATTATAATTCTTTTATATGATAATAGTAAAAAAAAAACTACTTTGTTAATTTTTTTTACTTTTTTATTTGAAGGTTCATCTGTTTCGCTGAAAACAGAACTATTCTGATTAAAATATATTTTATGTGTTGCTGAAAATACATTTTTGAAACAGACAATTAATCTGTCTAAAAATCGATCTTTTTCGGTTAAAAGTTTAACTCTTTGGTTAAAAGTTCATGTATTTTGTTGAAAATCGAGCTTGTTTGGTAGAAATTTAATCTTTTTGGTTGAAAATTTATCATTTTTGATTAAAAATGCAATTGTTCGGTTGAAATATCAACTGTACATCTTCTTGGGTTTGAAAGTCGATTATTTCACTAAGAGCTTGTCTTGGTCGAAAATTCATCTTATTGGTTGACAATTTAACAACTTTGTTGAAAATTTATTTTTCTTGTTAGAAATTATTTATTTTTATCTGAATGTGTAACTAAGAGTATTATAGGATTGATTTAAAATTAATCATATATATTGTTTAAGTTGAAAAATTGTTTTTTTTTTATGAAACATTAATCTTCTTGGTCGAAAATTCACCTTTTCCCTTTAAAATTGAACTTTAATTTTTTTTTGTTCAATTAAATTTTTTATTGCAGTTTTTATCTGGAAACTGAACTATTCCCATTTTGGTTGAAAATTTATCCTGTACATTGTAGTAGTTAAAACACCAATTATTTGATAGAAAATTAATTTATATGTTTTCGGTTATGATTTTTTTTAATTGAAAGAATTTTTTAATAAAATTTTTAAAGATGAATTTAAGGTATTAAAAGTTGCAAAATAATTGATTTTACAAGACGATTCTGAATCCGTTCAAAATTAAAGAATTAATAGATATTGGTTTTTAAAATTATTTTCAATTATAACTTCAAATATTATTTCAGTCTAAAGAAATTATATTTTTAACCCATTCAATTTGATATTTTTGAATTAAAAGAAGAAAATTTTGTTAATTATCAGAAATATGTGACCGTTTATTTAAAACAAGCCCTCATAAACAACTATTACAAACTTTACAAATTTGAACAGAATGGTTTGAAATAGAAAGCCTTGATTTGTTAAAATTGTAATTATCTAAATTTTAATTTTGAACGCTACAATTTCAATTTAAAAAAGTTTCAACATTAATTTAAAACTTGAAATTATTTCAAAAAATTTGAAACACGATGTAGATTTTTGCACATTTTGAAAAAATTAAGTTTTTTGAGTATTGTGAAAGATTTTAAAAGGATAAAAAAATTGTTGTGATTGCTAAAAGAAATTAAAAATGATTTTTTTTAAATTAGTTTTAAGTGAATATTTGAAAAGATTTAAAACATTATTAAAAAAACAATAATCAGGACGATTTTAAACCAATTTTTTTATTCCAAAATTTGCTTTATTTTAGGAAAGAAATCTAATTAACAAAATATATGAATTTTCAACCAAAAAGTTTACTTTTTAACTAAATAAATTAATTTTCTGTCAAATAATTGGTGTTTTAACTAATACAATGTACAGAATAAAGTTTTAACCAAAAATGGAATTGTTCAATTTCCAGGTATAAACTTTGGTAAAAATTGATTTGAACAAAGAGAAACGTATTTTCAACAAAATTGTTAAATTTTCAAGGATAAAGGTGATTTTTCAACCAAGAAAATTAATGATCTACAAAAAAGACAAATTTTTAACAAAATACATGAATTTTCAACGAAATTATTTAATTTCAAATTTGAAAAGATGAATTATCTACAAAAAGTTAAATTTTTTAAGCGAAATATATGATTTTCCAATCAGAATTTTAATTGTCGACAAAATAATTAATGTCGACAAAATATATAGTATATTTTAAATAACGTAACCTCAATATATGGGCATATAAAAAGGCGCGAGAAGTATTGAAATCATGAAAATCGCTAATTTCTTGAATTTCCTTGATATGCAGATCAAAATAGGAAAAGAAGACTTTTATAATATGATAT
>NC_046658.1:147937064-147939501 GCF_010883055.1 Belonocnema kinseyi
TAATATTCTACACCTAAAAAACATAACCACCAAATTGAAGCATCAAAACCTAAAAAAATTCAAATACTAATTTCTTAATTTTATTTTAAAGCGGATTGAGGTATAAATAGAACTGTTGGGAAACCTAGGGCAGACACCAGTATAATTTGCCACATTCCCTGCTCTTCCTGCCCTATAAAATCAGTCTTTTATGAAATCTCTGTTAATAAAATTGCATTGTTTACATTTACGATTTTTAAAAAGTTTTTACAGCGAAACTAAAAGTCTAGACTGGAAATTTAGGAATTTCAACAGCCGCTTTAACAATTTGGTACAAAATAAATTTTTTCGCTTCAAATTTTCGTCCAATATTTTCACAATATCTTAAATTCTTTCTTAAAAAAAAAGTGTTAAGACATTTGGTAAAAATGATATATTCTCAATAAAAAAAATTATCGACGTTTAGTTAATCTCAAACTAGGCTAGAGGGCATCGGAATCTCAGCTCTGACCTCACATTTTTATTTCTATTCTATTAAATTAAGTCTATTGGTAACTCTGTCTTTGTATTGTGCGATAAAATCAAAAACGTACTAATGGATTATTATCAATTATAATCTATCTTTGTCTTTATAGTATGGAAAAAAGAAAAAAGGGCTCAAATACGCATTTGGCGCGGAATTGGGTGTGGTTATTAAAATCAATTCTTGTAATTAAAATAATTGAATATCATAAAATGCAAAGGAGTGTATATGCATGAATTGTGTTTATTAAATTTTAGGTGAAATATAAATTCGTATTTGGCACTCAATAAAAAGAAACTGCTGCTAAGAGCTTTATTTTCTAAATTGAGACATTTCAGGTTGAATCAGAATTTCAAGAAGGTGCCTATTTAATTGAATAATAAAACCAATATAAAAATTGTTACGATTTTACTATTTAATTAAACAGCTGTTTTCACATACCAAAATTATACCTTGATACACTTACAGCAAAAAATGATACTATTTCCAAGTTATGAGAATAAATTAAGTTCCATTCCCTGCAATAAGTATTATTCCTAAGCCTTTAGCGCACAGACATCCTGCAAGCTGACTTCAAGTCCTGATATACTCGTACATTCTTAACTTGAGTCTATCAATCACCGATATCTTCAACTTCCCCTTATCTGGTACCCCTACCACTAGTCGCACTGATTCTCTTTGACGTTTGCGCTGTGTCAATCATCTTCGGAAATTCCCAAGCCGTAACTTTACGTTGTTATTTTCTTAACACACCTGCTAAATGTATAGACCATGGAAACTTTTAAACACTGTGTCTACTGTCAAAATTATTTTGACAAATAAAGTGTTCTGAGTCGACAACTTAGCCATTAACTTGATGATTAATGTCCTGTATCATCTTTCTGGATAACTGTGTAGAAGTGAGTATGTCGTAGTTCAAAATTGATAGCCGCATGTTTAAGTATAAAGTCAGCACGTGACGCTTCACACTACCCTCCTCAAGGGTAATGTCAGGTATACTTTACCCACTCATCAATTACCCTGATAGACATTACCATTACCCTAGCTGATTTTCTTTCTTTTCCATTTTATGGGAAAAAATTGAAACAGAAAAATCTTTTTTTTCAGACTGCAATAGGGAAATTTTGTGGTCGCTGTCCAAATTTGGTAGTTAGATTTTTGGTTTTATTTTCAAGAATTCTGCAAATGAACTTGATTATTGGGCGTTAATTAGGGTTTGAAATATTATTTTAACACCGTTAGAATTTCTTGAATTTTATACCATGTCGTTTCTGATGTATATAGACAAAAAAACTGTTCTGACGTGACAAAGTTATCTGAATTTCTGAATAGAAAGTCATATTAATTACTCACATATCGTAAGTAATTAAATGTCTTAAGTTAATAAAAAAATGGAATGTTTTAATTTCAAGTCTCCCGATTGGCTCTCCATGTTCTCGTTTTTTTCGAATTTAGTTACGTATGATATAGAAAAAAGTGCTCTTGATAATTTAACTCTTACTCAATTTTATTGCTGATCTAGATTAATTAATTATTAAAACTCCAGAAGGTAATTTGAAAACAAATTGGTATAACAACATTTCTTGGTCATTCCAAATTTTCATAAAAATCTTTTGAAATAGGTGAACGGAGCAGAAACAAAAAATAAAGGTTATATCCACACAGCGTTGATATATGCTAATATGAATTAGCAAGCCCAAATTGAGATACAGAAATTCAAAGCATGCATCTAATATAGTATAAAACAAAAATTTCCGATTTTTACATTTTATTTTAAAATGAAATATTAAAAATTGGTGGTCCACACACGAAACATATTAAACCACTTTCTGATAAACAGGTTGCTGTTCATTAGAGATTCCTCGACTTCTTTGGTACTCAATTGTTTAACCGCCCCGCTCTCAATATTTATTTTCGACCGCTTTGACCCCGAAT
>NC_046658.1:147939601-147942390 GCF_010883055.1 Belonocnema kinseyi
CCACGAAAAATCGTGTTTTTGCTTGTGTTTTTATCCATAATTGCAAGCACGTCGCCATTGGACGTTGACAATACAATTTGTGCTTTAGTGGGAATAGGACAGAGACTATTTTTGTTTATTAATCAAATTGGGTTATCAGGAAAAAACTTGGACAACGCACTGTAACATAGTGGCCTGCCACTCATTCTCACCCTTCCCCCCAGACCTAGTCAGAACATTATAAATAAAATAAAGTCTAAATACTTTCGGCCAGCACCAACTCAATACATTATTAAGCTACGAGAATGAGAGAGAGAACTTAGAGTGGAAATGAATGTTGGTCAGGAAACCTGACGCTTGCCTTGACTCCTATTTATCACATAATTCCAAAGGAGTTCCTGCAAAATAAACGTACGCTCCAAACACAGAAATCACCGCACTCAACCTCGCCACTGCACACTACCTCCAGTTCCGTTGCATCTCTTTTCGCGAAAGACACTACTAACACATGATAAGTCCGTCTACAGATTTATTTCCGGCTCGTGTATAATTACACAAATTCAATTTCGACGTGTAAAACTATACTCAGCCCGGCACACGTCAAAACAAACCGGCGTAGCCATCTTGCCAGGACACATCGTGCCGGCATACCACCAGGAGGACATCCAGTCCCGTACACGGAAGTAACAACCGGTAGTGGGGATAAAGAGAGCAGCACCTGACGGCAAGTCAATTTTGGCGGTACTGATGGAAGAGGGCAGGCCGAGAGCAGCAGGAAGCCAGGCAGGCTAGTGTTGGCTGTTAGCCGAGTAACCAATTTTGTTTGGAGAGTATGATTACGCAGCAATTGAGAGTAAATAAAGGAAAGCCGTGGTCTTTTGAATAAAAAGTAGGCGTCGGTTCCTAACTAAAATCTTATCTCCAGTACTTATGTGTGAGAATTCGGTATGAGCAACGGAAAATTTTTATGGATTTGTTGAGGATATATATTTTGCTGGTCTGTGGCATAGATTTCCTTTCATGTGTGTATGTTTAATTTTTTTTTAGTATTTTAAAATCGTTGCAATCAACTTGCTTAAATTCTTAGTATTTTATTCAAGAGGAAGTTGTTCCTCTTACCTCAATTAGAAATACATTGTAAAATAGCTTACTCTTGTTAAATCTGAGCGTCACGATGCTTTTTCGTCCTCAATAATCGCTCTAGCCCTTCTAGCTAGGGACTTCTTAGAAGAGCTTAAATGTTTTTTAAGTTGTAGGTGTTTAAAATTTTGTTTGAGCGACGCTATCTAAAGCGTCTGGCGCCTAACACAGCTAGGTGTATCACCTTCACTGAGGGACGCCAGTTTTCCCATTATTTCCCCCTTTTGCCGCTTATGAATGGAAATAGTGTTACAGCACTTAATTCTGCAACATGAAATACAGGACTCTATTTTTATATCTTCATGAAACAACTTGCATGGAGGAAGCTATAAAAGTTTTTCAGGAAGGTACACTACAGTCGTAAATCTAATATAATAGCGTATCAAATGGGCCTTAATGCATATCATTTTGAATATTTTAGAGAGAGCATACTACGCGAGAAGTTTAAAGAAATGCAAAATTTCTCGCATTCTGCACCTTGACTTCAACTTGTTGAATGATCTAGAAAAGTTGCAGCTAACATTTTAAATTTATACCACCTATTCTTTGAAGTTTATTCTTTAATTTGAGCCCATAAAACTCAAAAAATCTTAACTAGTTCTAGATATATGACTAAAAATGTTTAAGCCTTAAATGTGAAGATTCAGTCGACGATTACTGCTGTCTACAGCGAGAGCGGTGGTCGCAAAATTCGAAAAATTAAACGTGTATCTATTCTGGAATGATCCATCGTGAGGCGTTCAGATTACAACTCAAAAATTCTGATTCACATACCGATTACAAGAAACTTACTACAATATAGATATATTCATACATTTACCAATGGAGTTGAGGATGACGGCCAATTATAAGACCAGACTGCGGACAATCATCATCTTTTCTGATTAGAGGACAAACTAATCGCTGTATTATGAATGACTTTAATTGAAAATGTAACTAGAATTCTCAAATTTGTCCCGAGATGTTTACATTTGACAAAAATTATATATTCTCTACTACAATACGAGGGTAGTTCAATAAGTCCTTAGAATGACCAACAAATGGCGCGCGAATTGCTCCAAATCATCTGTTTTCAGTCAGCACCACTCCCGACTAGATATATGGTGCAGTCACAGTCCACATCTTCTGAGTTTACGTGTTTTTATATCCAATTGAAAAAAAAATTGTTCGTTAAGAAAAATGGGAAAAACGAGTTCAGAGCGGTAATCAAACAATTTCATTTAAAGGGTTTAACTCCATATGAGATAAAAAATGAATTAGACTCAGTTCATGGCACATCTGCCCCTGCCTTAGCAACGGTTTATATCTGGGTAAATGAATATAAGCGTGGTCGTACATCAATAAGTGACGAACCACGTTCAGGAAGGCCCGTAGAAGCAAGTACTCCCGAAATCATCAATAAAATCCACGATATGGTGTTGAAGGATAGAAGATTAAAAGTGCGTGAGTTAGCTGAGGCCACAAGGATATCTATAGGTGCAGTTGTTTCAATTCTACATGAAAAATTAGACATGAAAAAGCTATCGGCAAGATGGGTGCCGCGTTTGCTCTCAGATGAGAATAAGCGGAATAGAGTGGTGGCCTCTGAGGCTCTTTTGGCGCGCATAAGTCGGAATCGTGAGGAATTTTTTCGTCGATTTGTGACTGTGGATGAAACATGGATACACCAT
>NC_046658.1:147942490-147946983 GCF_010883055.1 Belonocnema kinseyi
ATAGAGCTCCAAGGAGATTATGTTGAAAAATAAAAAAAAATTTACCCAAAAAAAATTGTTTTTACACTTCATTCTAAGGACTTATTGAACTACCCTCGTATCTTGAAACAAAAGCACCATTCTCCTACCACGAGTCGTAACCACAATCACAGAAATCTCCAGTGATATTGTGTGTTACAAAAATATGAAAATCGATGTCGTCAACATTAGGATGCTCCTCTGAGAATTAAATTATTTTCAGTTTACTTAGTCAAATTACTATTTTAATTACGTAAAACTGAGGGGCTTATCACTTGACTTTAAAAAATATACAGTTATAAGTATGCTGAAATTTTAACTGATATGATTTTATTTAAGCGTGTTTTTCAAACAAACGAAATACAATTCAAGATTTTTGAAGTTTTAAAAGTATTTATTTGATTCCAAGGGCTTTGAGAAAATGATTTATGATTTAAAGAGACTACACAGTATTTAAAAAATTCGATTTCATATGGTTCCCATGTTTTCAAGTTATTTCAAAGCATGTCTATTCCTTTCTATAGAAACTTTCTATACCCCTTGCACTAAACATCTAGAATATTTAGGAGTCAGTTGTGTACTGGCAGCAAATAAGAAGATGGTTTCATTAGACTTCAGTCGCATTGTAAGAAATGTTCTAGACCATCGGGAAGCAAGCAAATAAAAAGCTGTGAAGTGGAAGATGGTAGTTCTAAGAAAGCATCCATAGGCAACTGTTGCCACGTCCGCTGCGTAAGGATATAAGCGCTAAAAGGCAAACACCAAACTACACCATGTTCTTAATTTTGGGCCTACAACATCATCGCAGATCCTGCCTTAATATGTGGGCCATCCCATCATGACTTGATTGCGATACTATTTCCGAAGGATTCGGTGCGCTGAAATATTAGAGAAACAATATTTGTTTCACTGATATTTGCACATGCTGATTCAACCTAATAAAACCTCGAAGCTACCTCCAACCTTTTCTTCAACAGTTTTCTGCACTACAAGTGTAGGCCCTAGACTTTCTAAGACATTTATATCCAGAGTAAAACTGTCTGAATTTTTCGAAAATATTATTTGAACTTCGAAAAAATCCAACGTTTTAATGAAACACCAGTCGCTTTCAAAATAATATATTCTTGTGGTGTTACATAATCTCAAAAATATCAAACAACAGCATTTTTTGTACCTTCAGGTTAGGATATCTTAAAAACCTGTAGTGATAGAGCAATTATGGAACCAGATTGTTAATTGGCCAGCCGAATAGAAGAAAATATAAGGTCAACCACATTTTATACATAGCCGATCTTAAACTATTTGGCCGTTTAAAAGAGGACCATAAAATGCTTGTGAAGGCATTAAATGGGAACTCCAAAGCAACATGCGTTATTGGCCAATCACAGTGATATCTAGGAATACTTGAAAAACCATTCGACGCAATAATAATATTATTTTTAAAAAATTAGAGATTTTATTATTTAATTAAATAGCGTTTTAGGATTGACAAATAATATCTGCGTCATTATAGTCGACGATGTCAACACCTATCACATCCAGGTCGGTATAATTATACAGAACAAACTTAAGAATTTTCAAACATTCAAATTTTTCATTAAAACCAAATTTTGTTTATTCAATCTGACTCTTATCAAATACAAATATCTCAGAAGCAAAAAGTAACCGTCATTACTAAAAGCGATCATGAGTTCAGTTTAGATTATATAAGCTATATATTTATCAGTTTATTTATATAATTTCCCCGGAAAAAGAAACGAAGGAACTGGAGCGCTTTAAAATGTGTATCTTAAAATTCCAGATTGACAAAGTTGCAATTCAATTGTTTTGTAACTCTTTGAATTGGTCCGCTATTTGGACTTAATTAAATCTGCCAAAACACGTTCCCTTTTACAGAAACGAATCTGCATTATACAATTCATGTTTGATGAAGTCCGATGAATCGCATAATGCAGATTACGCTCTTCATTATTTAATTGTAGTGAATGTGATATGGCTGCAAGTAAATTTGAATAGGAAAATGCAGACAAGTTAGGGACGCAAATTAATTGGATTTGTGAGATTCAACAATGCCCATTATCAGAAACCTATATTATAAATATGAATTGCGTAAAATAAAATATCAATTTAATTTAAATATTTGAGTCATCATAATATTTAAATTGTAATTAAATTTACATATATGTTCGTGAAATGCAATTTTACATAAATAGCAAATTTTTCAATAAATTATAATATCTTATACAATTCACTGAATTGAATATTTGTGATTATAATAAAATATAATCATGGAAGCGTTTTGGTTTGCGCATGGCGTATACGCCGCCGCTGTCTTTTTATTTCGCAGTGAAAGAACGAGACAGAGTATTACGTTTTAAGATACTATACTACAATACCTATTCGATATTATAGTGATTGAATTTAAAAAAAATAAAGTTGTTTTTCTGGTCTGTAGTTTTCTGTCATGAATAGTATTATTACGATTAACCGTCGTTATTTAATCGGTAAAGAAGTATTTTTTGGTCAATTGTAAAATAACCACTTCTTCGATTCACTGGTACCTGTAACCTATCGTCAGCAATCTGCCATTCTGCTTTAGAACACACATTTCATACGACTTAAAAGACGAATGAAATGCAGTCAATCGTTTCTTGTTTCCTGGGTAGAAAAGATAAGAATTGTCTGAATTCTAGTCTTATCCTTAAGTGTTACTTTCCATTCTATTGGTAAATTTATTTTTTAAAAATCACTTAAAGAAATAAATATATTAGGAATACCAGTACTACATATATTATCCAGCAATAACAATATATAAAGAAACAAATATATTGGTTATCTTGCTGATATGAAGAATAATTTTGTAATACGAAGGGTGATCAAAAGATAAGTTTCCCTGCTCCGGGAAAGAAGCAAAACACATTTTTTAGGTTAAAGTAACATATGCATTTATTGTTTGACTTAAAAACTATTTTTCTACATATTCCCCTTAGACTTGAATACATTTTTATATCTGTTATCAAGCTTCGACAAACCTTTTTTATAAAAATTCGTGCTCTGTTTTTTAAAGAATAATTTAACAAAGTATTTCACTTCATCATTTGAATTGAAGTGATGGCCACCCAAACTTTCGTTTCACCTATGAAAAAGAAAAAGTCTCTTGGTGCGAGATCTGGAGAATAAAGTGAGTGAACAAAAATTTTCCATTTAAATTTTTCCAGACTGAAGTCTTTTTTGTTTGTGATCATCTGAAAGTAGGCGTGGGACTCACCTCGCACAAACTTCACGTTAACCAAGATGATCTTTTATGATTGTGTGAATTGAAATTCGACAAATATCGATTTCAGGAAGCATTGATTCCAAAATTCTGTCAATTGTAAAGTGCGTTTCCGCCAAAATGATTTTTTCAACTGCTGCGACTGCGCACGCAACACACAAGTGGACACGTTTTTCACAGGTAGCTCCATGAAGGACTAACCATAACGCACCAATAGAAAGTTAAAAAATAAAAATTTTTAGGGGCTCTATGATTTTATGAAAATTAGATTTTCGATAAGACGGAGACATGATCTTGAGAAAGGTTGAAAGTATTTACCACTAAATTTCTACGAGCTTTTCCACTGTTAATTAAACGTAAATAATATATCCTGAGTAACATGACTTCAAGCTTCCTTTATGCTCAGCGAAATTGAATAACAACCGTTTAAATATTTGAAAACTATTTTGAGAACTTTATAGACAAATACAGTCACATTCGAAACCTACGATCAGCCAATTTACGATTGTGTAACCTAACAAAAATTTATTTCTCTGTTTCTTGTTGCAGTATTAAGTTTAGAGTTGATTGTTTGCCTAATGGCGAACCAATTTCTGCCGATTCTTGCTGTGACCCTTCTTTTTCTTCTCCTGCCAGAAATTCTCCTGAAAATTCTCTTGCTCCTACCAGACCTTCTTCTGCTGCCCAATCACCTAGACCTGCCGAGCTTTCTCTTCGTGAAAGCAAAGATATTTTACCTAGATGCGACAAGGGTCCAGTTAGGCCACATGTCGCGAAAGCGGCACTATCGTCGAATTTGTGGCTTCGGTTTTTTTCCTGTACTTTTCGACTAAATTCGGTAATGCCGCTGCGTTTAAACGGATTATTTTGACCACATGCCACGAGGAGACGCAATGAAATTAATTTGTAAACCAAAACAAACAAAAATTCTACAAAATAGTTAAATTTACCGAATAGAAATTTTTCAACTAATTTGATACATTGTTAACCAAAAAAAAAAAGTTTTTAAAGCAGCTCCACTTTCGACCAGAAAAATTTTTAAAAAAATAGTTGGAATACTTTTAAGTTGCTTTAAATTATTGAAATGAATTGAAAATTTCTTGAAATACGAGGGTGGATTGATAAGTTTCCGGCCTGACCAAGAAAAACAACGTTTTTAAGAATTTTTTTTTTTATTTCTCAACATAATCTCCTCCAAGGC
>NC_046658.1:147947083-147951907 GCF_010883055.1 Belonocnema kinseyi
GCTACAAGATATCTAAGGATGGTACTATAGAACGCCACCTCAAGGTAGGCCTAGTGGCGCCATCTCTTGGTCAGGCCGGAAACTTATCAATCCACCCTCGTACTTTAAAACCTCCTAAAATATTCAAAATCCTTTAAAACTTCTTGAAATTTTGCAATGCTCTTGAAAATTCCTGGCAATTTTAAAAATACCTTAAAATATTCTAAATCCTTTAAAATCACATACTAAATGATTGAAATCAATTGAAAATTCCTTAGAATCTAGTAAAATGTCCTAAGATGTATCAAGTCCTTTAAAATATCAAATTAAATTACTGTAATCAATGAAAATTCTCTGAAATTTTTCAAATCCTACAAAATCTTTTGAAATGCCTCGGACTTTTTTTAAAGATTTCTAAATTACTTTGGAATTTTTAAACATAAACCTTCTAAACATTTTTCAATTCTTTGAAATTCCTGTAAATAGTAAAAATAAATTGAAAATTCTTGGACATCTTTTAAAACATCCTCAAATATTTAAAATCCTTACAAATCTTTTGAAATTTTGTAAAGCTTTAGATTGAAATTAAAAAAAAGAAGAGTTTCCAAACGTTAAACACTGAAATGTTTGTAGATTAGAGTTTTGAAGACGAAATCAATAAAAATTCAAAGCTTTCGAAATTTAATTTTCAAAAAATTTCAACTATTCCATAAGAATAATTTTCAACTCGATAGGATTCAAGTCTTCACACTGAAAATTGTAAACTTGGAAGTTTATTTCTAAAAAATTAATAATAATAAATAAATTAAATGCGTTCAAAATTTAAATTATGTTATCCAATTGGACAATCTGTAAATTAAATTATTTCAGACTGAAATTTAAAATTTTTCTAAACAATAAGAATGTAACTGTTTGTAGATTAGTTAATGTATATATTTTTTTGCTTAGGGTATTTTTTAATTTTCAAGGAATTTTCAAGAGATTTCAAAAGATTTTAAAGGATTTTAGATATTTTTGTTAAGGAATGATAACAATTTTATGCATGGGCATATCTTATTTTACAATTCTTGAAATTAATTAAACGTAATGACGTAATGTTCAAGATTTAAGTTAGATCAATGACCGAAGGTACCGCTGTGCAGTAATCACTTCGGTTAATAAATAAGTCAATTCGCAGAATAAAAGTTGCAACATGCCGGAATGTCAAAGCTGGATGTTTATTTTGGATTTAATCAATGTAAGCTCACGTATCTCACGACATACGATGCAAACTAGATGGTCACTTAAATTCAAATTTAAATTGTCTCAAGGTCATTATATGTAATAATTATATAAAAGTACATTTAAACATAGTCGTGAAATAACAAGTATATTTTTTATAAGATATTAGAATTTTAATGTTACTAAATCTGATCGAAGGTCCGAGAGCAAGTAATTAATAAAAAAAATGAACGATTTCGATCCCAGAAGATGTATACGTTCTAAAATAGCAATGATAAAGAATTTTGTCTAAATTCAGGCCCTAAAAAGGATGATGATAATTTGAACTTGTGTTCAAAGCCTATCCGAACCTTGATGGGAACAATGATAACTTAGACAGTTGATTTTCCAAAGTTGGTCCTAGCCTACACCACGGCCGGGTGTGCAAATTGGTGAATGCGGACTTGAACTTGTGTTCAATGCTGTGCTAGACCTGCTGGTTAATGAGGACTTGGGCATCGATTAAAAACATATAAAAGGAAATTACGATTTTGATAAGTTGACATTTCATTGAAAGATTTAGGCTCGTAGAAGTCACTACATATGCTCTCTTTTGCTTTTTTCTTCTATCTTCTCTCTTTATTTTCCTCTCTTTTCCCCTACTTTCGATTCTTCTCATTCTTGCTTCACTGAGCACGTTCATACGTACACGCATGTGCGCGCGCGCCTTGTGTGCGTGCGTCCCCGCACATATCCACGTTTATAAGGCGCAAGTATTAAGTGGGCAGTGATGCGTATTCGCTCTGTGGTTTTTTGTCTGCATCTAATTGATTATTAAGAAAGAGAAAGAGGACCAAAGGAGGACTTTCGACTTTTAAATTATTGTAACTTCGATTTAGTTTGCAATAAATATGAATTCAGTTTATTTTGTCCTTTTATATTTTATTTAACATTGTTATTTCAGTATTTGTAATTAATAATTTTAGAATGTTCAAAAATATGTCAATGAATTTTCAATTCATTTTTATAATTTAAAGGAATTTCAACGAATTAGAAAAATTGTAGCAGGGTTGTTGAATAAAACTCCAAAGAACGTTAATAATATTTAAAAGATGTCGAGGGTTCTCAACAGATTTCAAAGGATTTTCAATATTTTAGGGTCTTTTAAAGCATTACAAGGAATTCTAAAATAATTTTAATAATTCAATGCAATTTCAAATAATTTTAAATATTTTTCAACTTTTATGGTATTTCAATTCCTTTAAAATCGCATACTAAATTATTAATATCATTTAAAAATTACTTTAAATCTATTAAAATATCCTAAAATATATTAAATCCTTTAAAATCTCATTCAAAAATTTCTGTAATCAATTGCAAACACCTTGGCATCGTTTAGAATTTCCTCAAATATTTAAAATCCTTACAAATCTTGAAATTTTTAAAAACTTCAGATTGAAATTTATGAAACTTCGTGCTTTAGAAACATTGAGCTTTACAAAATTCTGGTTATAAAATGCTTGAAATTTGAAGTTTCTGAATTTTCCTGCTTAGTTAAGTGAGAATGGATATCACAGGACCTCCTTCATATTACTATCATTCTAAACAATCACAAGGCAAAAATGAAAGTTGGTCTTTTTTGTAAAATACATTTTTCAGTTTTTCTGAAAATAAACGTTGTTTTGACAGTTCGAAGAAACTTTCAACTTACTCTAAGGAATTGGAGAGACACAAGTTTTTCAAAAAACAAATTTGTAATTTTTTCCAATTTGCTTTAGTTCATGAAAAAAATAATTGATAAAAAACCAAAAGGTATTTATCTCATATTTTTAATTGAAAAATAATATTTATGACTGTTAAACTAAATAATGAAACACCTAATTTTTATAATATTTGTTCAGTTAAAAATATTTAAGGCTGATATTGTCCACGATGAGAAAAAAATATTTACAATATTTACAAATTATAAGCTTATAAACAAGAAAAAAATGCAACAGCAAAGCAATGAAACAATTTAAAGCTAAGTGTTAAATGAAACTGCGAAATGAGTTTCAAGACTAACATGCTAATGAAAACATAGTAAATAAACAAAATATTAATTAAATTGGCTCACGACAAAATATAGGTTTAGATGCTATAATGAAATTTTTTAAATAGTTTCGCAATCGCATGGAAACCACATAAAAAGTTATTGAAATGGGAAACGGAATAAATAATATTGAAATGTTTATAAAATTGATGAAAAAAGAGGAGAAACAATTTCTTTCATTCGTTTGGTTTATTTTTAATTGCAGTTTCTCTAATTTTAAAATGCCTAAAACTCTTCATGGTGAGGAAGTCAAAAGTGACTTGCCAAAACGTTCGTCGGTTAAAAAATTTCAGTTCCAATGGTACGATGGATTCCCAGAATGAAGAAATTGGGTGATACCACTTCAAAGTGACAATTCTTGATTTTATTGCCTCGCATGTAAAAAACCATTATCTTGCAGTAAATCACATATTGAACAGCACGAAAAAAGTAATGCACACGCAAAAGCATTTTGCTTAATGAAATTTGACGATGAACGCATTTCGTCGCAGATAGCTTCACATAATTTATTAGATTCTCTATCTTTGAATAAAGTGCATGATATTTTTTATGGCGAGTCTTCTGCATCTACTAATCCTTTTGCAACAGTTCAAACTACTTTTTGCCGCCTGAATTCGAGTCAGTAGAGGAAAATGACGACATTTCCAAATCAAAAGATCTAATTTTTGCCGAAAAAGTAGCGATTGCAGAATTGAGACTTGCCTTTTTTTTTGTAGAAAAAACATTTGATTTCAAATTTCCAAACATCTACTAGAACTTGTAAATGAATTGGTAGTCCATAAATTTCCGCAAAATCCTAATAATGTTACTAATAATGTGATATAAAAAACATCATTTCTGTAGAAAACATTTTTAAATTACACTTATCATAACATAAGGAAAAATCGTTCAAAATATTATCGTTAAAGAGATCTTTTTTCCTTTTAGTCAATAACGATATTTCAGCATTATTCATTAAGACACAGCAGTTTTCAAGACATTCGTGAGAAGATACTGGAGATAAAATAAACTAGAAAAAAACATCGTTCAAATTATTATTCATAGTAACTGTTGAACTATTTTAATAAAAAAAAAATAATAATTTTCCTCCTATAAGACGTGACCCTAAACCACATTCTAATTAAGATGTTTCCACTTAGTGGATATTTCGCGATTTCTTCCTCGGTCATTTCTTTAATTGCCCCACTGTAAATGTTTATTTTTGCTTGTTTCGAGTCAGGATCAATATGTGTAAATATTCCACGAATAAACGTGTGCCTGCTAGATTTTTTATCCAACATTGAAAACACGTCACCACTGGACGTCGACAATGCAATTTGTGCTACAATTGGCATGGAGTTTGAGAGGTCGTTGTTGCATCTCAATCGAATTGGTTTATCGGGAGGAAAAACATATTCTCGAAGTTCAAATATCCGGTTTGGATTATTTCTGGGAACAAGTCGAACGAATCTAAGCACGTTGTGATTTCCCACATTTTTCATACGCATCAATTGACGCATTTTCTTCTGCAGACAATGCTTTCCCTCTTCCCATATTTGTTTTGTTACCTCGAATAT
>NC_046658.1:147952007-147974372 GCF_010883055.1 Belonocnema kinseyi
ATATGTGTGTGTGTGTGTGTGTGTGTATAGACTATTATATTTCATAATAGAATTGAGGATAAAGGCGAAAGATAAGAGCAGAGTACAGGCAACCTCATATTGTCTGATTAGAGAACAAACTTAATAATACGTTTTAGAAGAAACTGATTTCAACATGACAAATATACGTAATGGCCGGTCATATGTTTGATCTTATGATTCATAAATTACTCAGAATTTATTATTTAAAATCTTTATAACAGAAACTTGCGCAAATAATTTTTTATTAAAAAATATGAATAGAAATCTGGTTAATATTTTTTTTCACTGAGTATTAGAATTTGCACAGTCCACTCAGCCGAATAATTTTTATTTATATTATCATACTTTTGTATCTTAATTTGATAGGATAATCACTCCACGTTTAAACATATACAATTAGGAGTATTCTGAAATGTCAACTGATATGATTGAATTCAGTTTTTTGTAAGATTCCTAGGGGTTGTAAAGAATTTTATAAGTTTTTCAATTTTGAATATTGTCAGCAATTCCATGTTGTTTTCTAAAATGGCGCTTACCCCCTTTTTTCCGCCCCTTAAACAATGTGGACGTTATTCTATTTAAAAAAGGAAAATGCAGTGCTGTTTTAATAGGGTAATAATTTTTGTTCTTACCAAAAGTGTTTTCTTTTTACAAATATTGTTGCCGCTAAATATATTTTGAATCGCATTTACCATAAAAAAAAAAAAAATTTGAATTTGTGATTAAAGTTTTCCTTTATTCAATTTTTGAGAAAGATTTAAAAAAACAAAGTAATCGACTGCCCAGAGGAAATACTCTTAACTTTAAAACTGCCAAAAATAGTGTAAATATCAACTATATTCTGTATACCCTACCAGTGCCCGACTTGATCCCGACTGGGATAAGTCGGGTCGACTGGCCAGCCTTCGACTAATTCACCATGGCCTAACTGGTCGGGGAGACTTATCAGTAGTCCCGTTCATAAAATTGCGTACACTTAATTATTAATAAACTGTGATAATATAATTGTGAATAGCGCCCAAGTATTTGCTCATACAACCTATGCAGGGCCGGCCCTAGGGACCTAGCACCCCGTTTGGCAGCCAAAATGACGCCCCTCAATTCTCTATTAAAGGAAATAAGATGTTGCAAATTCACTCATTCGTACTAAATATACAGCAATACATTTTTTAAATAATTGTCACGTAACATATGTGTACACATGTATAAGTACATAATAATAAATATAAAAAATGTATTTCCTGTTTGGTTCTTAAGTGGCACGAAATGAAAAACATTATTTTTAGATATTTGTTTTTGGGAAAGGAAAAAAGGTTGTGATGTCCCATTAGGATAACCTGTGATTTTGGTCAAATTTGTTAAATATCACTTTCAGTCACTACACATGCAGACAGAGAGAGAGAGAGAGAGAGAGCGATTGAATATTTTTAAATTTAAGAAATTAAAATATTTTGTTTCATTCGTGAAAGAATTGTCGTGCTTTTTTGTTAACAAACTTTTTGACCATAAATTACAATATGAAATTACACTTTTCGAAAAATTAATTTTCGATCAAGTTAAGTAGTTGAAACTTTTTTTGAGCTGAAAAGCTCTGTGAGGATCATTTTACTGGTTCATTCTGCAAAATGTAATTTTTCGTCCTTACCCAGGTTTCATTATCACGTATTCAATTGAATTTCTGTCGATCTGATTATTGGAACTTATGGTTCAAGCGAAGAAAAAGTAAAGATTTAGATTAGGCGGCTTTGGACTCAACATAATTAGATTTCTCCATAAATATTTTTTAGGGATACATTTTTTAGGGGAAAGAAGGTTTGACCATGTTTTAATGAAAAATACTTAAGTTTAATGGTGATGCATAAATCCGGCTTCGAATTTTTTTGATATGTACGGCACTGACTGATATATATATTTCTTCCAAAGGATTTGAGAAAAAAAGAAAAAAAACTTGTCGAGTGTCCAAAGTTTTGCGAGGTCCTCAGATCAATAAAAAGTTTGAAAAGTCAAAACTTTTGTTGAGAAAATCATTATTTTCACAACGGATATTAATTTTTCTCTTGAACCCATCCCTTTAAACATATTCATTTCCTTTCTATATTTCGCGAAATATTTTGCAAAATTTAGTGTCACCATTATAAAGACGTAGTCCTTCGACAACGTTGATGGGTGGCCCTTCTGACGTATGCGATATTTTTTATAACAAATGAATGATTTCAACCATTTCTCGAAACACGTAATTTAAAAATCTCTATAAATTTCCGGAAATTCCTAATATTTTTTACTAATTCATGTTAATATTACAAATAATTTATAGTAACTTACCATAATTTTATAAAAATTCAATTTACAAATGTCTACAAATTTCCGTAAATGTGTGAAATTGGTTGGTAATTTATGGTAGATTATCATAAATTGTCAACATTTAATTCAAAAATCTCTATAAATTTTTGGAAATTTGTAGTAATGTTGCAGGTAATTTATGAAAACTGAAGGTGAATTACCGAAGATTAGGTGAAAAAGTATTCTATAAATTTCCGGAAATTTTCATAAATTTTCAAACATTTCTGATACATAGCATTAATACCCAGGTTGATAATCTCTTTAGCGATCACCGCAAGTGGTATTTTCTAGAAGCTTGAATCCTGAACAATTAAAAAGAGTTTCTCCAAATCTTCAATTTTTTTCAACATATTTTCTTATCATCAGAAACTATTTTTTTTCGTTATTATAGTTAGTTCATATTGAAGTTTCAACCATACCGGGACGCGATAAGGTAACTCTTTCACTTTAATTTTTAGTTCTAAATTACGCTTTATTTCTTAAACTAAAAATTGTTTTTGAACCCATCAATTCTTTATTTATGTAAAAGAGACTATTTATATAGATAAATACAGGACGCTAAAATAAACTAATCATAAAGAATAAAATCTTTACTTTATTTTACAATACATGAATACACAGACTTGGTTCAATGTCCATAATTTATTAAACATACATGCAATATAATAGAGTTCAAAATAATGTAGAAAATGCCTCATTAATGACACACTTAAATTCAAGCTCGGGCAGTAAAGCACTGGATGAGAATGGATTTTTTAAAGCCGAAGAAGCTTCAACAGAAGCAGGGTGGCCTTTTCAAACGAGAAAGTAATTTCTCGGGTCTTATCCGTCCATTAAACTGCAAAATTTTTAATTTTTAACTTTTATGCATTAAACGCTTCAAATATTTCTGGCTAAACAACATTAATCTTGGCTTCGTTATCACATTCAGCTTTTGGCAAAGAGTTGCGATTGTTTTATTAAGCGTTTGATAAATTGTGGTTTACACACGATATACCCTAAACCACATTCTAATTGAGATGTTTCCACGTAGTGGACATTCCGCGATTTCTTCCTCGGTCATTTTTTTAACCGACCCGCTGTGAATGTTTATTTTCGCCCGTCCCACCCCAGGATGGGTAGGTGTAAATATTCCACGAAGAAACGTGTGTCTGCTGGATTTTTGATCCAATATTGCAAATACGTCACCACTGGACGTCGACAATACAATTTGTGCTTCAGTCGGCATGGAGTTTGAGGGACGTTTTTTACATCTCAATCGAATTGGTTTTCCGGGAGGAAAGACATATTCTCGAAGTTCAAATATCCGGTTCGGATTATTCTTGGGAACAAGTCGAATAAATCTAAGCTCTTCAAGTTTAAATCCAAGAACTTTATAAAAACTTTGTCTTCTATGAGGATAGCTAGACCTGGCATGAGGAGACCTGAATCTGCCACAAAGAGGAAGTTCCGCAAAAAGAGGAGACCCAGCAGATGATTGACGTCCGGAAGGAGGAGGAGAGCTTCTAGGAGAATATCTCTCAGGAGAAGTAGCAAAAGGTACCATACGAGGATAACTAGAATCAGTGTCATCAGCGGGCAGAAGCTTGGTCTGTAGACCTAGTTCTGCAAGAAGAAATAGAAGATTAAATAACATGGTTCAACAAATGGTAGAACAAATAACATATAGAAAGTTTCTAAATTCAATGTTAATACTCTGAGTATAACAATAATGTCCCAGCAATAAATAATTTTGTGGACCAGTTCTGGTTGTTCTTACCAATAAAATTGAAAATAATGGCGAAGAATAACAGTAGAGTGCAGGCAATCCTCATTTTTCTGAGGACAAACTTAATAATACGTTTTAGAAGAAACTGATTTTAACATGTCAAACTCACATAATGTCCTATCAGGTGTTTTATCTCATGTATCATAAATTACTCAGAGTGAAAGAAACCTTATCTTGAAACAATAGCGTTCTTATCTAACTTCTAATCTCAATCTTTACAACAGAAATTTCCACAAATATTTTTTTATCAAAAAAATATGAATATACACTGACTATACTAGAACATCAAAAATCCATACTCTTATCTCCTAATTACCTTGAACCTGCAGTATCCTTTCGATGGAAATAGAAAAAAAGTTTTATTGTTAATTTATTATTAAAATGAAATTTGGGACTGTTATTTATTAATAAAGTGACTTGTGCTCATGCATACGACGCGCTTGATTAAATAAGGTTTTACATTATAGATTTTATATTTTTATTATTCCGGTAAATATTACATTTTTATTTTCTGCCAACTTTGAAAATAATGCCTTTATATGTAAATGAAATAATTTCAAAAATGGTTACAAAAATATTGTACTAACTTCAAAGATTTCTAGATGAGTAAACAAATGGTGTGATTTATATGGAATTTATTAAAATTTTCTTCGCTACAATTAAAAACTCGATAGGTATGAGGTTGGTTAAACAAGCATTGATTTTTGTGAAATCTATACTTAAATTGTGAGCAGGTGACAACAAATTTGTTCTCTGATTTTTTTATTTTTCCATTCTTCTAATTTGTCTCCTAAGGGCTTAAATTTTTCTTGCACCTTTTTCTCTATTCCATTACACACCCCCCACAAACTTACTTGGTGGTGAAAGAGGGACCTACAGTTTAAGGTGGATTCCGAACCACCAAGAGCAACAGCTTTAAGTACTTAGGGAAAACCTTTTTCTCTGAAATGCGAAATTACACATAGACGGTGACATCCGTTTTAAATTAAATGACATTTATTCGTAATATTCTAAAAATTGAATCCTGAGTAAATATATTCCACTGCATTTCCATATACTTTTTTTGGATATAGGATATCCTATTATTAAATAAAAACTTTAGTCAGAAGTATTCTAACTTTTCTAGAAATAATTTTTATTAACTAAGTGAAGCATACCAGATTTTAAAATTAGGACGAAAATAATATTTCTAAGAAACAGAATATTTTCCAAATTTTCAAATTTCACGGTTGGTGAAAAATTTTAATTTTCCTATATTTGGCTATAAGTCTGTATGGTTTTCAAAGTTAGTTTGAAAAAAGTATTTACATAGATTTGCCTAAATCCGAAGCTCAAATCTAGAAGATTTTCAGCTTCTCAGAACCAACAGAGAGGTTTTTACAAAAACTTGAATTTTAATTTTTAAGCTTTCGTTAACTTGCAGCAAAGTTTTTGTAAATAAAAACGACATCCACTATATATGATTTTCTTTCAACTTATTATATATATTTTAATAATCAATAATTATTTGAAGACAGTCGATTTGTGTCTTTCAGATTAAATAATATATTTAATAAGTACCAATAGTATCAATAGTTACTTCAATCAAGATTTCAGATTTCACCATTTAAGATCGCCATACAAAATTTAATTTTTTAAAATAAGTCAATTTATAACAAACAAAACAAAAGAGATCGTATTATTTGATATTTTAACAAAAATACGAATTACCAGCGACACAGATAAATTTTCAGCGCGACTGATAAATATTTAAATCAAATTACAAAGCTTTAATTAAAAATATTAATTTGTAGAAAGGTGGGTCAAGTTTTAATCAAATAGCTGACTTTTTAAACAAAACTTTGAATTCATAAGAAATAATTTGATATTAAAATTAACCAGAAGGACTTCTGGTTTCGGAATAGAAGTATAAGATAGTGGGATTAGTTGATACTGAGTTTTTCTGATATTTCAGGTGAAATTTAAGGTGAGTGGATTGTGGAACTATGTACAAGGGTTCACTTGTGAGAGATTGATTGAGGAATTGTGAGATTGAAAACAGGATGAAGATGTTTTTGAGGATTGAGACAGATTTAGTAAAGAGAGAGCAGATGAAACTAAAGATCTAATGAAGAAAAGGGGAGAGGAAATAAGGAAAGAAATTAGGCGGGAAATTGCTCAACTTATGAAATAAATAAATAAATGGGAATAAGTCTAAGAAAGATAGATAAAAGAATATAAAATAAAGAGAGAGAAGAAAGAAAAAGGAACATAGGGAGGAAGGGTATGAGATTAGAGAGGAAGGAGTTGAAGAAAGTAGTGGAAGAAGTATTAAACGGGATAAATACTAAGATAGAGATAAAGGGAAAACAAAGAGTAGGAAGGGAAGAGCCAAGAGGGAAGAGGGAAGAGAGCAAAAGAGATAAGAAAAAAAGGAAAGAAAAACGTGGGTTAAGTATTGGAGAATACAGATAGGTGGAATATAATGCGATTGGGATGAAGAAAGGGAAGAGATAATAAAAACTAAGGTGCCAGGAAACTAGGAGAGGAAGGAGCGAGATATAGTTATATAAGAAATAGTAAGAAGCAGAAAGAGACGAGAAACGAATCTAAGAAAGAATGGAGGCATGGAAAAAGTCACGAGAATGCCACCAAGATGTTACAAATGACAAGTTCAAAGTGCAAAGAAAAAGATAAAAAAGGGCAGAGTCATTATTTGCGGAATGGTGATTGGATTCAGGAACGAATAAACAACAGGGAAAGATAAAAAAGAGACAAAAGATCAAGAAGAAGGATTAGTAGGAGAATAGGTAAAGATAGTAGTATAAAGTGGAAGATATTGGGGGTTTGTGTGAAGAGTGATATGCAGGAGAAAACAAAGGAGATGTAAGAAATGATTAAAGAAAAGAAAGAAGAGATTTGGCTTATAATAGGTGAGGATTTCAATGCAAGAACACTAGATATAGAGGAAGGGGATGGGAAAAAGGAAGAAGAAGAAAATCAAAAGATAAGGTACTAAATGGAAGGAAAATGTTGTTAAAAATCTTGGAGGAGTCGGGATGGTTTATTTTAAACGGAAATGTAGAGGGAGATGAGAAAGGAGTATGTACACGCTCATGAGGTGATAGGGCAACGGTAATTGATTGTGTGATAATAGATGATGAAGTAAGAGGAAATACGAGTATTAGGAAACTACAGGTAGGTGATTATATAGAACAATATATGGAACAATAGGAATAAAAGGAGAGCAGAGGTTAAAGGTGTAGGACAAGTGGATTGGTAAAGGCAAGGAAAAAACTGTTTAGATAAAAGCTCAGCAATATCAAAATGAGAGAGGGAAGGGCGGACTAGGAGATGCACAAAATGATAAGAGAAATAAAAAGAGGAATGGAGTGCAAAAACAAAAATGAAGCTAGCAATCGAGAGAATAGAAGTCGATGCGATGCGGATTGTCAAGAGAAAAACAAGAAAGTCATAAAGGAATTAAGAAAGTGTAGAAAAGAAAAAAATAAATAGGAATAATGTAGGAGAAAAAAGAAAGAGTATACTAAATTGCATGATCAGAAGAAAGAGAAAAGGAGATAAAAATAAAAATAAAAGTCAATCAAAATATTTAAATGGTAGAATGGAAAATAATATTTTTTGGATTTGCTACAAGTCGTAGAAAACAAGACTCGGACAAGAGAAAAATATGGCAGAGAAATAGATGAGGATGTGGACGTAACAAGGGAAGAAATATTCAAGTTGTTAGGAATAAAGGAAAACGGAAAGGCACCTGGTATAGATGAAATTTCAAATGAAACATGGAATTATAGAGGGACGGAAACAAAGGAATCGGCATGGATCGGCGTTTGTGTCATGGGGATAAGGCGAAATACAAAAAGTTACGGTGAAAAAGGGAATAAGAGAGGAATCAATTAAAAGAGTATTGGAAATTCGTAGAGAGAAAAAATGCAGGTTCAAGGATTAAGGCGTACGCAGACGATATAGTATTGATGGCAGAGGATGAAGAAGGGATGAAGGTATTAATTAAAGGATTAGAAGAATACTTAGATGGAAAAAAGTTAAAATTAAATGTAGAAAAGACAAAGACAATGAGGTTTAGAAGAGGATGGAGAAGTGCGAAAGAATGGACGGGGAGATGAAAGGAAATACAGTAAGAAGAAGTGAAAGAGTTTAGATATCTGGAATATATCTTGCAAGCGATTGTAGATCACAGAGCTCATATAAAAGAAAGGATAAAAAAGCAGCAGGGGTAAAGAAACATATATGGCGCATAGAAGAAAAAGAATGAAAAAAATGGAGAAGGAGAATGTGGTTATTCAATACGCCGGCTTAGCCGGTATTAGGTTATGGAGCAGAGATATGGGTAAGGAAAGAAAGGACAGATATTGAGAGTTTACAAGAAAGGTATATAAGGTGGAGACTAGGGGTAGACTGGAGGGCGCGAGGATATATGTTGAGAGAAGAGGAGAAAAGGGATAAACTAAGTACCAGAGTGGAAAGGAGGGCTTGGAAATTTGAGAAGCATCTGTGGAAGGAAAAGGGAGAGGATTTAGCAAGAAAGTGTTTGGTGGAGGTAGAAGGAAGAAAAAAGGATGAAGTTCCTTAATGCTAGAGACATAGAAGACGGGACTGGATTAAACTATGAAGAATTGGAAAAAAGGAGAGGGAAAGATAATTAATAGAAAGGTAGAAATTGATTCAGGAATCAAAATACAATAAATGATATCAGATGATAAAAAAAGAAGGAGTACAAAATAATTTAATAAAGGGATGGGAAGGGAGAAGGTGGATCAGAATAGCAAGATTTAAATTGGGCAAAGAGGTAAGGGAGAGGATGTATTGGGAAAAAGGAGAGAACAGAAAATGTAGATTATGTGAATGGAAGGAGAAAACATGGGCGCATGTATGGGAAGGGTGTAGGAGAGTAAAGAAAGATCAAGGAAGTTAGCAAAAGAATGTGCTAAAGATTCTATGGGAAGATGGATTAGGAGGAAAATGGATGCAGGAGTTAGAGAATGACAGAGGAGCTAATGAAAAAGAATGAAAGAATGTATGTGAAAGAAAATGGCAAATTGGAGCTACAAGAAAAGTGAATGAAAAAGGAAACGGAAATCGCTTAGATTAGCAGCGCAAAGATTGTATGTGATGTTTATATCATAGAATAACTATACGAAGATGGGTTTGCGTTCTCATTCTCTCTCTCTCTTGCTCTCTCGCTTTCGATCGCTCTCTCCGTCGTTTGCTAACACGTCCTAAATTGCGCTATCGCGGGAAATATGAATGAGGACTTCGATATTAGATTTTATCTGAATAGTTGTGAATAATTGTGAATAGTAAGGGTAAGATTTTATGAAAAAGATACAGAGGGAAAGATTGTCAGAAATTAAACACATGTAAACCCCTAGGGGAATTATAATGAATAAAGAAGAACTAATCAGAATTTTTATTTTAAATAAACAAAACGCAATTTACTTTAAAAAAGAATAATCTTCATCTTGATAAGTTAGAATTATATTTAATTTGAAAAATTTTAACCTTAAAAGAAATGTTTAGTTTAATAATGGTTTTTGCAATTAAACTTTTTATTAATATCCGTTTTAACAAATTTTGAAAAATACCCGCATACATTTAAATCAATAATGGATTCTTTGTTGGAAAATAACATTCTTTACAACTGCACTATTTCTAATTTGAAAAGCAAGCTTTTCTTTTGCTGAATGCGATAAAGAATTTCCTTTGTAGAAAATATTTAATTAACAAATGAATGTATTTAAAGATTATTTACTTATTTTTAAAGTTGTAAAAAGTAATGTTGGAGGGAATGGTTTTCTTGAAAAAGTTAGCCATAATTGATTGAAATTTAATGAAAATAAAAAAATTGGTAACAAGACACTCTAATGAAAAATTAAATTACAAAAAATAACATTGTTAAAATAATTGTTCTTCATAATTTTAAATTTGCTAAGGAAATTTTTTTATTTAATAATTCCTTTCAAAACTCCGAAAACCCATTGCATTTTTTTTATATCTTCACAATTCTACATTTTCTTTGTAATTTTTAGAAATATTTTTAAAATATTATTTGAATCATTCAAAATTTTCCTATGGTTTCTTAAATCCTACACAATTAAAGGAATTTTTTCAAAATCTTTTATTTTCTATTCAGACATGTTTTAATATCTTCAAAATTTGAAAATCTGAATTACATACAACCTAAAGCATTGCATTTTTAAATTCTTTTTTATTAAATACAGAAAAAACAGCCGTTATACCTCAAGTGCCAGAACGTGTCCCAGGGATCTGGACGTTTTTTTCAAAAGAGTTAATGGTTGTATTAAAAAAGAGTTGATATATGAAAAGGTGTTAAAGGTAATTAAAATAAAGTAATGATGAAGAGTGAAATTTTAATTTTATTTTGCAATATATGAATAAGAAGACCAGGTTCAAGGTTAAGAAATGATTAAAACATACATTGAAACATCATGTAGAAAATGATACCTATTTTTTGACTCTCATAACTGCCATTAAACTTCCAAATTAAACAATTTTTATTATTCTAAATTTTAGAGTTCAAAGATTCATGACTAAACGACAGAAATCTGCACTACGCTGTCAGATAAAGTACTCTTAAATAAGGAATACATCAATAAGTAAGAGTATTTTTAAAATTATATCGTTTCAAGAAATTTAAAGTTAAAAAACTAAATATTTAACGAACGAAAATTTGTGAATCAAATACGATGCGCGCTAAGCCACTTTCTGATTGAGATGCTGTTGTTTATTGGGGATTCCGCGCTTTGTTCGGCGATCAATTCTTTAACGGCCCCGCTCTTCGTGTTTATTTTTGCCCCTTTTGAACCACAACCTACAGGTTTATATATTTCACGAAAAGTCGTGTTTCTGCTGGATTCTTTTTTTCATTATTGAAAAAACGTCACCATTAGACGTTGCTAATACAATTTTTTCTTTGGTTGAAATAGTGAAGAGATGATTTTTGTCTTTAAATCGAATCGGTTTATCCGGAGAAAATGCACGAGGAGACTTGGATCTGGCACGAAGAGGAGGGTATGTAGAAAAAGGAGAGGCGGTAGAGAAATGAGGACTGGCAGGAGGAAGCGACCTTTTAGGAGAATTTCTCTCCGGAGAAGAATCAAAAGGCACCTGACGAAGAAGACTAGGGTCAGTTTCATCAGGCGAAAACTTGGACAATGAACTTGATTCTGCAACCAAAAATAGAGAATTAAGTACTTTTTAAAGTAGATAATCGTTTGTTGGTACAACAGTTAAACTATATAAGTGCCTATAAATGTTTCTTGTTAAAAGGCTTTACCCAAAAAGCTCGATTAGAAAAAAAATTCTATTTGAAATCGATGTAATTCGGCAAACTTCTTTAACTTTCGTTTTTGAAATTGTCAAAGTTACGGAGCTAAGCAAATTTTGAGGAGCAATATATAAATATATATATATATATTACCTATTTAAGTATTCATTAAAAATATCTCAATAATAACTAATTCAAAAGATTTTATTTCGAAAACGCGGCTCCCTCATATAATTTTTTGTCTGCACATTCAACACTTCGCGAAAATTCGTCTTCTTTGATTGAATTCCGCTGTATTAATTGAAAAACTAATATTTTTGGTTAAAAAGTTGTACTATTTTAAAAGCAAGGATATAATTAGACTTCTTTACACATATCTATCGGCTCTTTAAATTATTGAAAAACATATTTCTTAAATAATTACATTGTTTTTAAACAGTTTGCGATTACTATGAATAAAACTATCAGTCAAGAAACGATTTGAACCTTAACAGATCTTCCAGGTAAAACATTTTTTTTTTCAAAAAGGTCACGGTCATACTTGGAGTAACTTTAAACGAGGAATCCAGTGATGACCTTGAATTTGACCTTAACCTTCAATGTTATTTCAAGGTCATTTTTTTCTTTAATGTAAACCCCTATTTCGGACAAGGGCAGTCGAAATAGCGAGAAGTGTTACGTCGAAACATGAAGTCAGGTCATGGGTCGAGAATCACCCTGAACATAAGACGAAGGTTTTTAGGCTTGATCCAGGTATAGGTGGGGTCCAAACTACACTGTTTCGGTTCAGGTGTTCACGAGAATGGTCAAGGTCATTACTACCACTCCATTCCGCGTTAAAAGTTACTCCAAGAATGACTTCGACATTTCTCATAACACCTGAGCCGAAGCAGTGCAGATTGGACCCGACCCATATTTGGGCCAAGCTTGAAAACCATAAGCTTAAGTTCAAGGTCATTCTTGACTTATGGCTGAGTTTTTTTTGTAAATTTCAGTTTATTTAGTATTCCGAATATATGAGGATTTTTCGAAAAATTCTAACAGTTTGCGTTTAACTGTTAAGTAGACAAACAATCTCGATGATGCAGAGCTTTCCGCATTTGTTCTCATGCATCACGATTTCTGATCGATTGGCCTGAAAATAATTATCCTGCTGGATAAAAGCATCCCGCGGAAGCCAATTTCTTAATGAACCACTTCTACGTGATAATTTCGAGTGCACACTGATGCCTCACTGTCGACTTGACGTTGATCCTAAGATATCGGGAGCTTTCAGTGGAAAACTTTGGTCTCTATTGCATTTCTAATTCCTCTATGGTTTCTGCCATGATATTTGAGGACTTCTTGCAGAACAAATTCCAAGGATGTTAAAATTGTCTCGGACCTGTATAAGTTATTATTCACACAGTTTGTTGACATAAACAATTCCCCTAAACTGTTTTTGTAAAATTTGGATCTCAAGTTATAGCACTTTAAAAAATCAATCGTTGTCCAATAGTTAAAAATTAAGATATTAAGTATGAATGTCCTTAGATGATGTATTTGGCATATGCATTCTGTTCTTTGTGACCTTTATGAAGTGCTCGAACTCGACCCGACCTAAACTAATCGAGCCAAGGTCAAGTCTACTACTATGTATTTAATTGTATAATTATTACTTAACTATTTAAACAAATAATAAAAACAAATGGTTAATAATTAAAATCAGAATTTTAAGCACTAAACAGCAGAATCCTAAATAGTGGGTAGTGCCTAAAGTAAGTCGACTGCGAACATTGCAAAACAACCATGAAGACCATGATTCTCCTTGAAATACAATTTGCAGTTTTGAGAAGTTTATAATTAGGGTATTCCTGGACAAGTTGTCACACGGGGCACGCTGTCACATTGGCTTTATTTTAAAAACTATTAAGTAGAGGGCAGCGCTAGGGATTTCCAAAAGGTGTCTGTTTTTGCCAACTCTTGGCATGAGGGAAAATGAATTTCAATATTTTCTTCTCCTCATTAAGTTAAATTCAACTCTTTAGATTTTTAAGAACAAGACATTTATCATATTTTGGAGGAATAGAGGAACTTTATATTATATTAAATATGTACTTTTAAAAATATTTTACTTGAAAAAGTTTAGGCAACACTTTTTATGCACTTAAATTTATTGTGGCAGCACCTCCCGGTCGCGAGAGATGATGCCACAAATGACCTTTCGTTACTCGTTTTTAATTAATAAATATGGCGTTACGATTAACTGAAATTCGTTACCGTCCAAATTTACTGGGGTTTTCAAATAAAGTAATATTCCAATAGGTTAAATAGCAGTGCTACAGGACTTAAATTTAATGTTATTTAAGTTGAATAAAAAATTCTAATTTGTCTTATTTCAGAATATCATTAATATATATCCCTATCTAATGTAGTGAAAATTCTAACGTTGTGCTGACACACATTTTAAAGATTATTTTTCTTCGATGTGTTCTGCAATAGTAGTGATCTTTAGTATCCTGTAGGAAGGATAAGTTTTAAAAAAATGATGGGATTGGATTGTGCTTTGGCACACTTTGCGAGTGCCCAAAAAAACGTCAAATTCAACAGCCTTCGGTAACCGCGGTTGAAATTTATTTTCATTTTCCAGTCCATCAGACATCTTAACCAGATCTGCTAAATCGAATGTAAGGTGTAAAGAATTTTGGTTCACACACGATATACAATATATCGCTTTGATATTGGGTTTTGGGGACCTGTTGGACATTCCGCATGTTCTTCTGGGGTCAATATACTAATAGCACCGCTGTGTATGTTAATTTTCCCCCGTTTTCCTCTTGTAGAAGCATGTAAATATATTGCACGAAAAAACTTCTGGTCGTTAGCTTTATCGATTATCCCAAAAACGTCTCCATTGGAGGTTGATAATACTATTTGATTTTCAGTTGGCATAGGCAGAAGAACATTTTCTTTGCTTCTCAATCGAATTGGTTTCTCAGGAGGAAAAGTGTATCTTTGAAGTTCGAATATGCGAGTCGGATTCTTGCGCGCAATCAGTCGAACGGAGTTAAGTTCTTCAGGCTTAAATCCAAGTATGAGAGAAGAAGTATCCTGGGCAGAAGGAAATCTGGACTTTCTAAGAGGAGAAGACATGGCACGCGGAGAAGACTGGGCAGAAGAATTAGGCATAGCGAGACAAAGAGTCGTGTCTGGAGAACGTCTTTCAGGAGAAGAGGCAGAAGGTCTCTTACGAGGAGTACCAGGAATTGGGGCTCCATTGGGCAAACAATCGAATGGTGAACCCAACTCTGCAACAAGAAACAGGTGAATACAATTTTCTTAAAGTATAAAATGGTAAACGAGAAAAAAAGTGCTGGTAATTTTCCTAGACCGAGTCTTTGATACAAGGATGGGTCGGAAAGTAATTGAAAATTTCGAAACTCACAGACTGCATCAACAAAAGAGCTACCGAAAAATTTGCGATCTATTCAACAATTCGATATTAAAATTTATAATACAGTCAGGGAAGGGTTAATAGACTGTAAAGAGAAACACTTTAGCTACAATTTTTTTAATGCATCAGTACGGTTGTTGGATTAATCTCTGAAACAAATTTTTATTGATTAATTAAAAATTTAAATGTTAAGAGTGCTTTTATGTAAATTCTTTTGCAATTAAGAAAAAAACACATTTTATTGTAAGGCGCATTCGTATATTCTATTCCAATATTTTATTTTTACAATCTAGTAAGATATGACAAAAAAGCTAATAACACCATTCGTTTCTACGAAAATAATCCATGTAATAACACAATTTTTGTGACAACTTCACGTGTAATATAAATATAAATAAAAAAGTATTTTCTTATGACGCTCTGTTTTTTAGTTGCCGCCTTGTAAACAATTTATTATAATGAAATTGATGCCTTTTCTAAATAAACCAATAATTTATTGGTAAACGAAATTCTGAACTTAGGCAAAAACTTACTTGGGTGTATAGTCTTAAAAGATGAAAGAATTATTAAGGGCATATTCGTAAATACTTTCATAAATTTTTATTAAAATAATAGTTATTTTAAATGAAATTTCTTACGAGAAATAACAATTTTAACAACAATCTATGAGAAGTTTTTTAGATGATTTTTTAGAATAATGAATTTTGTTAAATAAACTAAGACATTGTTTAAACACTTGTATATCCTTTTGGAAAGAAAAATAACTCAGACCTTTTTTTTAAAGAAAAAATTAATTTTACATTTGAAAAAAATGTTTTCCATCTAGTCTGATTAAGACGTTAAATATTTTTTCTTTTTAAAGATTTTCAACTTGATCGATATTGTGGATTATCTGCCTTCACAGTTGTGGAAGGGTTATCTACTGTCGGTAAAGTAATATCCGCTAATGATATAACAGATTCATTTTAAATTATACGGTTCTTTGTAAACTGTCTGGTAAAACTTCCAGGACAGTTTTTACTTGACAGTGCTTGAAAACTTCCATGACTTTCTCTAATTTTTCCATTGCAATTTATTACCCCTTCATAGAATGTATACGAGATTCTATGAATAGCAATTTATTAATAGCAATTTTTTAAATTAGAATTTAATTTTATACTATAAAATTTAACAGTTCGATTTTTTGCTAAGAATTTGTCTACTCAAGTTCAAAATTAAATTGTTTGCCTTTATATCATAATTCGATTTGATTTTAATTTGCCCTTGTAACGTTCACATAGAAATGAAAAAAGATTCCTATCTATTATCCTTTTCACGTAGGGATCAATTTTTAGGTTTTACTGTATTTATATTTTAACACTATGAAGTGACATGTTTATACAAAAATCAGCTGAAATCTCTCAATATAATTAATTAATTACGATATGTACTGTCTTAACTCGGTTTGGTATTTAAAATGGAAGTACCCATTGGAAAGGATGCCATCTGGACTCGTCTAAATTTTAAATTGTACAGTTGTACATATCTCACAAAAATTAAATTATTATATTCACCAATTGAATTGAGAAAAATGGTCGAGGATAAGACTAGGGTCCATAAAATCATATTTTTTTAATTAGAGGAGACACTGATTGATCTTTTAATGACGAGTTTTAATGAAAACGTAACTAAGGAACAACCTACTGCTTTATTAGCTTTTACGGTCTACTTTTTAGTCTCTATCTCTTACGTATAAGGCGTCCAATTTCTGCTTCCTAAATATTTACATTTGATAATTTACCCTTAAAGATAAAAACTGAGTTAAAAAATGGAGTAAAACTTATTTCAGCATTTATATAATCTTTAATGTATTGGGAAAAACTGACTTTCAAATTGCAAATTTATGCAGTGTTTACGATAAAATCTAACGTTGAACAAAAAAAACTTATAAATTCTACAACATGTGTTTAAAAATTAGAGATGGATTTCATTCTTTTATATTTTTTATCCGCTTTTTGGGTTTAAAAGTTGATTATTTCACTAAGAGTTGAACTACTTTGTAAAAAAATACGTTTTCTTTAACAAGGTTTTATAATAATGGTTAAAAATTTAACTATTTGGTTGAAAGTTTAACTCTTTGATTGAAAATTCATATTTTTCGCTGCAAAAAATCAACTTGTTATAGATAATTCGTTTTTTTGACTTTAAAATTAAATATTTACTTTGAAAATTCATGTATTTTGTTTGAAATTTGTCTTTTTTTGTATATCATTAATTCTCTTGGTCGAAAATTCATGTTATTGGTTGAGAATTTAACAACTTGATTAAAAATTAATTTTTCCGATTAAAAATTATTTTTTTTAGTTGAAAATGTAACTATTCTAGGATTGATTAAAAATGAATCGTTTTTATCTGGAAATTGAACTATTTAATTTTTGGTTGAAACTTTATCCTGTACATTGTATGAGTTAAAACACCAATTATTTGATAGATAATTAATTTAATTTGTTAAAAAGTAAACTTTTGGGTTGAAAATTGATATATTTTGTTAATTAGATTTTTTCCTAAAATTAAAAAGACTGCAAAATAAAAAAAATTTCCTTAAAACCTCCCGGATTCTTTTTTTTTTAATTTTTAAAATGTTTTCAAATACTCACTTAAAATTTATTTGTCAAAATAAAAAATCATTTTCAATGTTCTTAGCAATCGCAACAATTTTTGTTATTCTTTTTGAATACTTCACAGTTCTCAAAAAGCTTTTTTTTTTAAATCTGCAAAAGTCTAAATCGTGTTTCACGATTATTTGAAATAATTTAAAGTTTTAAATTAATTCTGAATCTTTTTTTGAATTAAAATTGTAGAGTTCAAACTGAAAATTTAGCTCATTACAAATTTAACAATTCAAGACTTTCTATTTCGAACCATTCTGTTCGAATTTTCATAGTTTTTAAAAGTTGTTTGTAATGGATTGTTTTAAATGAACGGTCGTATATTGCTGATAATTCAGGAAATTTTCTTTTTTTAATCAAAAAATTTCAAATTGAATTGTTTAAAAATAAAAATTGTTTAGACTGAAATAATATTTCTAGTCATAATCGAAAACAAATAAATTAATTTTCTAGCAAATAATTGGTGTTTTAACTAATACAATTTACAGGATGCAGTTTAACCAAAAATGGAATAGTTAAATTTCCAGATAAATGGTGTGATAAAAAATTGAATTGAACAAGGAACAAAAAACGAATTTTTAACAAAATTGTTAAATTTTCAAGGAAAAGGTGAATTTTTAGCCAAGAAGATTAATTTTCTATAAAAAAACGATTTTCAAACTTAAACAATATATACGATTAATTTTTAATTAATCCTACAATAGTTACATTTTCAGATAAAGATAAATCATTTTTAACGGAAAAAATTTATTTTCAACAAAGCTGGTGAATTGTCAAAATGTGAATTGTCATTAAGTCAAAAAGACGAATTATCTACAAAAAGTTGAATTTCTTAAGCGAAAAATATGAGTTTTCAATCAAAGAGTTAAACTTTTGACCAAATAGTTAAATTTTCAACCATAATTATAAAACCTTGTTGAAAAAAACGTATTTTTTTACAAAGTAGTTCAACTCTTAGTAAAATAATCTACTTTTAAACCCAAGAAGACGCACAGTTCATATTTTAAACTAACAATTGCATTTTTGACCAAAACTGATACATTTTAAACCAAAAAGATTAAATTTCTACTAAAAAAGGTCAATTTAATTTTAATAAATTTTTTAATTTTAAAGTTAAAAAGAGTATTATCTATAAAAAAGCTGAATTTTTAACCTAATTTAAAGGCAAATAGTTCAATTTTCAACTATAATTATGAATCCTTAAAAAAAATTAATTTTTTACTAAGTAGTTTAACTTCAAGTAAATAATCGAATTTTCCTCCCAAAAATTATGATTTTAATTTTGAACAATATAGTTGCATTCACAACAAATGACTTTGTAGCCAAAAAATATTTACAGTTGATAATTCAACCGAAAAATGTAATTTTTAATCAACAAGTATAAATTTTCCATAAAGCAATTTAATTTCTACAAAGAAAGACGAATTGTTAACAAGATACATGATTTTTAAACTAAAAATGGTATAGATTAATTGTCAGTTTCAAAAATGTATTTTCAACGAAAGAGATGAACCTTCAAATAAAAGAAATAAAAATTTTGACAAAGCAGTTGAATTTTTGATAAAAAAGAGGACTTTTTTTACAAAATAGTTACATTTTCAACAAAATAATTAACTTTTCAATCAAATAATTGTGTTTTTATCAAAACGAGATGAATTCCAAAATCACCAATTTCTTTAATTTCTTTCAAATGCGAATCAGAAGAGGAGAAATGGGTAGCGCGCGCGACCCAGGCATTTATATCGTCTCCTACCATATTCACACGCACATAGACGTATCATAGTATTGGACCAGGTCTCGTTTCCGATCTGGGATCACTGGGCAGTCGGCTCTATGAATTAGAAGCCCTGTAAAATCTAGGATGATTAAGTGGTTAGGAGAATAATACAAAGTTCTGAACGGCAAACATTGCACCACAGTTTGCTCAGAATGGCACTTTATTCATAAAATCAGTTGCACATAAGAAAAAGGGAATTTTCAGCCTTTTCTTTTTCATGAGGGAAGCAAATTTAAAATAGGTCATTTAACGTGAGGCATGAATAAATACCCCCAACAATCCATAGGTTGAAACAAATTCGCGACACAATTCGGTTCTCGCTTTTGGGGATCCATTTTCCATAATTTCGATTATTATGAGATTTCACTGGTGGAAATTTTTCAATATAACCTCAAAATAAGTAGCGAAAATAATATGTTAATCGCCGATGCGATAGTAGATCCTGGATCAAGAGACAAATACATTTCAACCGATTTTTTAATTAAAAACTATTTGAAAATTCAGGGACTCAGAGTATAAAAAAGCCAATTACAATTTAACAATAATTGGAAGCCTCAATTTGTAGGACAAGTGTCTTTAAATGTAAATAACAAGCCATCACGTTTCAGATTTATCGTCCTTCCAGGATTGCTTCCGACATGTATACTCGGTACCAGTTTCCTGACAAGGACACAATAAATGGTCAATAGATCCAAATTCTCTTGGATCAATTTCCTTGAAATGGAAAAATTGACATATTTAAATTTGATAACTAAAATTTATTAAGGGCCACGATCAAACTAAGGCACGTCCTAGATCCAGAAGGCAGTTCAAAATAATAATATATAAAATAATTTAGGCTTCTAAGTTTGATGGTTAATTAATATAGAGAATAATGTTACAGTATGAAGGCTCAAATGTCTTTATTGAGTCATTATTCAGGGCAATTTGTTGATGAATGATCCCAGCAACATTTTTATGCCTGTGAGTGTATTCTTGCGAAGCAAGCATCCGTGCAACCATCAGTGCTGTGTTCGATTTTATCATTGGCATCTCCACAAAGGCGGCGAATAGTGGGACATTTTGAAAAATTTACTTTGAAAACCTAATATATCTCGAACTAATTGACCAAAATAGATGTTCTTTGAACGAGATTTAAGCTTATTTTAGAATAAAGAATGGCCGATCCAATATAGTGCAACAATGGTTTTGAAAAAGAATGAAGGAAAATTAGCAAAATTTTCCATATTTGCGTTTTCGAGGGGTCTGAATCCAAATTTGAAGGTTCGCTTCGTTTAAAAGTTTGAGCGCGCCTAAGGCGCTCGACGGTGAATCTCGCGCTTCGCGCTCGATAATGGGTTACCTTGCGGTTCGCGCTAGGATATTTATTCTTTACATTTGTAATGCTTGAGTAAAAACTTTATCAAAAAGATCTCTTTTAGATGGCAATATTTATATTGGTCTTTATATTTTAAATTGTCTACAGACAGTTCTAAACAGATTTTGTTGAATCTTTTTTGTCCGAAACTTTCCGTTTTTCCACACATTTTTATTTAATTTTTTTATTTTCAATGTTATTTTTCACAATTAACACAAAAATTGCGCGTCCCATTAAAAAGCATTTTTTTCCCCCTTTTTGACTTTTTTTCATATCATGCGGTTTTTGGCTTAAAATTAAGATTTTCGGTTGATTCAACAAAATTTCAGAATGCTTAAATTCTGAGAATTCTCTTTTAATAGAAAAAAAAGTCATAAGGATAAATTGATTTCCTTTTCAATACTATAAATATCCGTACATAGAATTTTCAAATTCAGAAGAAAAGTTGTCTTCTGAAAATTTTCGATCTTATTAGTTATCCAGATTTGTACTCCAACCCTTAATTTATTTTTATTTCAGTCAGTGAAATATTAACCCTTGGTCTGAAAAGGTGGATATTTCATGTCTGAGCTAAAACGGTTTTCAGTTAATAATTTTCCAAAGATGTGTGGATACTAATAGAAAAGTCATACTTAAGCCAAAATAATTTTGTTTAGACACATATAGAAATATTTTTCCGATAATAAAATGTGTGAATTTTAAAGCCTAAAACATGTTTCATATCCTTTTTTACTTGTTAAAACGTAAGCATTTCGTTAAAAATAAAGCAGAATATTTTTCTTCTTAAATCTGTAGTATTAGCCTTCAATTTGCCCTCATTTTAATTACTTTATTTCAATTTTCTTAAAGTTATAATTTTGTTAGTAAATCAATGCATTCCTATCTTATTTTTTTCTGTTAAACAACAAAACTCATTTTTATTCATCCATATTGGTGTTAGATTACACAGGCACACAAAAAAAAAGTTTGCGGATCTGGTAACAAGACACACGTATTCCTATGGATATTGGGGCGCTGAATTTAAATTCGGTATCAAAAATCACCCACACGTCATGGTTGAGCTATAGCCTCAAAAAATGACGAAAAATATGCACTGAGGCAAATAAATTTCAAAATAATGCTAGTGATGCAAATTTTCAGTTCAAAAACATGTCGACAACTGTGAACAATCATCCCTTGTCTGATATCAACTTATTTAACATAACTTTACCCAACAGAACCTGACCTCACCTAACCTGAATTAACAGAAATTTATTGAACTACACGTAAATCTCTGGAAGCATATTTTCCCAGTAGCGAATGTGTGTTACATCGAATGAGTCAACTCGAGCCTGACCTAGAAATTAATCTAACATAGCCTAACCTAACCTAACCTAACCTCACAAAACACAATTAAACTTATTGTGTTGTCCCTTTGTGTTTGCGGTACCGTTTGAATCAGCTTGGGCTTAACCTGCAAAGAGGAGACACCTATCCTAACCTAAAAAAACCTGACCTAACATAATCTAAGCTAACTTCACGTAACACAATTAAACTCGTTCTGTTGTCCCATTGTGTTTGCGGTATCGTTTCATTCAGCTTCGGCTTAACCTATATAGAGGTTTAACCTATTTTAACCTAACAAAACCTGACCTAACCTAACCTAGCCGAATGAAATTCAACTACACGTGTAGCTATGTAAGCGTACGGTTCTCAGTCTTAAATGTGTGCTATAT
>NC_046658.1:147974472-147994946 GCF_010883055.1 Belonocnema kinseyi
ACTCATTTGAAGAAACTTAGAACTACAAGTAGAATTGACCACATTTCAATTAACCTGACAATGTTTGTATCAATTAAAATGTAGAACTGTAACTTAAACATGAAAATGAATAAGAGTTTTATTAAAAAAATTTTTCTCTCTGCTTTTCTTAGACTTAAGGGATATATTTATACTATCTTTCGTGTTTATATTTTATCTTGCTTTTTATCGTAATTAAATTGATTTATAGACCTATTTCAATCTATTCTCTGCCTGCTATAACGTGTCCTTTTTTCTTCGAAGGAACGATGCAAAGGGTTACGCTTACGTTTAAAACCTACATTCGTTTTTCTTTTCAACATCCAGGACATTTTCTGGAAACTTATCCAGATGGGAATCTAGAAAGTGAAGTTCGAAATTCATCAAGCAGCCTAACTTTTTGTAGTTTCTTATCATTTTCGCAACAATATTCTCGTAGTCTGAACTTTTTTGTTACCGAGGAAATTCGCAAAGCTTTCTTAAGCGTCCATTTCAATTTTCGTCATGTGACTCACAAAATTAGTATCTCTTGTCAATATTCGAATCTGTGGTCCATCAAAGACTCTTTCTTTCAATTTAGCGTCTAAAACATTAGGGAATTTAAGGGATATATACTTATAGCATTGTCCATCTTTGTCTAACGCCTAAATTGCTTCATGAACCCAAGCTCTATGTGGAGGGGTGGTAGTAAAATTTTTTCTGGATCAACGAGGCTTTGGTTGATGATATTACGAGAACCAGGTTTGAGTGAATCTCTTAAAGGCCAATGTTTTTTGCTGTAATGATTGGCTTGATCTCTGCTATTCCACAGTTATATAAAGCATGGCTCTCTCGTGAACCCGATTGTTGGCCTAATATCATTGTTATGATTTTGAGATCACCACATATTTGCCATTTGTGATTCGTGTAATTAACTTTTTCAAGAAACATTTGAACATTGTTATATTCTTCTTTGATGAACGTTGAGTGAGCTATAGGGATAGGAGCGTAGGTATTCGTGTTATGCAGTGAAGCAGCCTTAATGCTGCGTTTTGACGAATCAATGAAAAGTCACCATTCTTCGTCTCTGTACACATTTTTCTTCAAGTGGTTCATTAGTCCGTTAACGTCATTGCAGTACACTAAAGACGTCTCTTCGTCTTTAACGAAAAACTTTCTGAATTCTTTGTCCCTGTCGCGATTGAAGTAAACTTTTGTCTTTGGCTCTAGAAGATTTCTTCTTTTTAGAAATGAAGCGGCAAATTCAGCGCCGTCTTTCGGTAATCCAAGATCTCGAATAAAAACATTCAGTTCTAGTTGAGACAATAATATTGGAACGTTCAATTTCATTTTGTGCACGCCACATTCGTCAACTTTTTCGTCATTTTCATCGGAATCATCAGAACTATTTTCTGTTCGATCACTGGTTTCACTACCGTTTCCATGACGTTGACTTTCAACTTCTATTCTATCATCTTCTAAAGCGGTTAAACCCGTCTGGCGTGCATTTTTATTGATTTCAATTGCTCTTGTGACTGTGCAGACATTAATGTACAAAATGTTATTTTTGTTTTTGGCGTTGAACCCTTTGACGGAATTCATGCAAAAGTAGCAGTCCTTCGCAATAACGAGTTTTTTCCATGTGGTTGGTATAGAGTACTTGCGGTACTTTTCGTTGTTTTAATTTTTTAGACGATACGACATAGGTCTACAGGAATTGCAACTGACGTGAGGAATCTATTTTGTTTCTTGGTGCAGCAATTTACGGTCAAAACACTTTTCGTAAAGAATTTTCACTTCCTCGTCTATTGATTTTCGCAAACTGCTCACTCCATATTTACTGCAAATGTAGCAGAATGAATCTGAGCTATATTTTCAGACATGCGATTGAGAAATGCTCGCGGTTTTTGCCTTGTAGCATGACACTCTACACCAACCAAGTGATCCATTGATGAAGAACTACGGTTGCATGATGACGACGTCGGAGAGCCCGCTCTCCCACTCTGACCAGACGGCGATACTGGGGTTTTTCCCTGCATCGTAATAAACTTTTTACCTGTATCTGCCATGACGGCATGAACGCCGTTTACCCAGGGACTCAGCCAATGTGGATCCGTTGCCCACCGTCACCACCTGGAGGTGCCCTGGTTACAGGCACAGGCGAATAATGCTAGCAACAACCGGTTACGAAACTCCAGGCATTTACTGCTATTAACGTCAAAATATGAAAGTACGCAAGAACAGGGTTGCCAGCGTAATCGGTTAGGTCAGGTCAGGTTTCTTTAGGTTAGGATAGGTTTGACCTCTTCGTAGGTTAAGCCCAAGCTGATTCAAACGGTCCCGCAAACACAACGGGACAACACAATCAGTTTAATTATGTTTTGTGAGGTTAGGTTAGGTTAGGCTAGGTTAGATTAATTTCTAGGTTAGGCTCGAGTTGACCCATTCGATGTAGCGCACATTTGCTACTGGGAAAATATGCTTCCAGAGGCTTACGTGTATTTCAATAAATTTCTGTTAATTCAGGTTAGGTGAGGTCAGGTTCTGTTGGTTAAAGTTATGTTTAATAAGTTGATATTAGGCAAGGGTTGATCCTTCACAGTTGTCAACATGTTTTTGAAGTGAAAATTTGCAGCACTGGCATTATTTTGAAATTTATTTGCCTCAGTGCATGATTTTTTGTCATTTTTTGAGGTTATGGCTCAGCCATAACGTGTTGCATGATTTTTGATACCGAATTTGAATTCAGCACCCCAAAATCCATAGGAATTTGTGTGTCTTGTTAGCCGATCCGCACACTTCTTTTTTGTGTGTGCTTGTGTTGTAGAAAAGCTGCTTTTATGCCACGAGTTCTACAGTGGTAGTTTGCCAAACATTAAATTATGACAGGCTGTAGTTCAAATTATAGAGGTTATAATCACGGCGAGGCATACCATTTTCTTCGAATTATCGAGAAATTCGAATTATAGAGTTTCGAATTATCGAGTTACAATCGGGCTAAATTAATGTGCCAAAATTTTTTAAATTTATAAAATCAAGACGAAATTAGGCTTATTAATTTCGGACCAAGAACACGAATAAATATTACGTGATTACTCATTAGTCATACAAAATCGTTACACGTGGAATGGAAATTTCTGTGAAGCTAATATCATACAAAATACGTCGCGTGCGATAATTTTTTATCATAATCATGTTTTCACAAAATAAATATTGAACCTTAATAAATGAGGGTCAAAGTAAAATTATCGAACTTTTGACGCTGTTAATTTATATATTTTTTTGAATGTCAAGAATGTAGTTTAAAATTCAATAAATAATATCCTAAAGGGTGAAAATCTCGATATCCCTAGAATGTCCCAAGGATATCTTAAAATATCTGGAGGATATCCTAATAATGTTACAAATTTATATATCAAGGAGGTTTCCAAGATATCAAAATTCTATAATTTAATATGTTATTAGAAATTCTGATAGATCTTCTGCCGATTATATTTATATTTGATCGCATCAATAAAATAAGAAATAATTTAGAAATATTAGGTGTTTTTCCTAAAATTTTACACAAAGTAAAAAAGTTATTAATTACAATAATGGCAAATATACTACTTTAATTTTTTTCTATCATAAAAACTGATATGCCAAGGATACCATTTTTTGCAACTGTATAAATAAACTAAGCAAATGACAAATAACTTTCAAGTTACATTTTAATACTGTATTTTTGTACCACATTTTCAGAATACATAAATATTCTGACGAATTATAAACAAATAATTGGTATAAGCGGTCATTTGTTTTGCTTGACTTCTTGTTTGTGTCAACAAATTCTCCTTGGGCCAAAAAATTTATTTTACAATATTACAATTCTAGTAATAGAATATTTTTATATAAATGAAGATAGCTGCAATATTGTGTATCTATAATTTCAACTAAAAGTGAATATTGTACTGAAAAAAGGTTTCGTAAACATTTGAATATATCTATATAATAAATAATTTTTTTAAGGCCTTTACCGCTTTTTGGTGTTAAACAATTTTTTTATTATAAAAAATTTGCAGATATGTTTCAACCTGATTTTCAGGTCCTTTTCAACGCTTATTCTAGAAGGGACAAAAATATTTTAAAGAATAGGATAGAAGTTATTCAATGTAGTATGTGTTTATTAGTTGTTGATGTTTACTTACCATGAAGATAAATAAAAATCGCTGAAGACTATGTTGAAATTTAAATTAAATTGTATGATATCAGTATTGTCGTTCGGGTACAATTTTTTTATATTAGAAAGGAAAAGAAGTTAAAAGATCAGAATATGCATTGTAAAATTTAAATTAGTATGAAAATTAAAAACGTATCATTTACGATATAAGCTAAAAAATCTCATCTGAAGAGAAATTATTCATGAAAGAGTTAGATGATTCGTTTTTAACTTTAGTATTTAGAAATTAGAAAGTGATGACATCGCTAAAAATTTATATTATTGCAAAAATCAAATTAAAATAATTTTCTTAGAAAATATCTTTAATGAACTTTTATTAAACACTGCAGCAAATATCTACAATTTTTTTTTTAAAGTTGATTAACCTGTCACTAAATAAAATTGAAAACTTAAGATGTCAAAAAATCAAAAAATAACGACAGATTCTAAAAATTGGGTTGTTAACTTATACGATAAAATTATACCCAATAATGTAAAAGAAATAATTAGTCTGGGCGGAAATTTCGCTCTGCGATATAATCACAAAAATTTTCATCTTGCCAAATTGATAACGAATGTTGCATAATAACTACAGCTAATAAAAGCAACAAAAGTGTCATCATGAACAAAATATATTACAATAATAAAGCTTTACAATTATTGAATGATAAATCAACATACAAATTATTAAAAAGAGATCCTACATATCTTTCAAAAGTGTGATCAAAATCGGTGAAAAAAATGGTTGGACATACTAATAACCACATAAAAGATAGCTGGGATTTTATAAATAAAATAGACCAAGTTAATATTCCAAATGATTATAAAGTTTGCTCTCTTGATATTATTTCCATGAAAGATCTTGAACCACACACTTTTGTAAGAAAAAAGGATTTTGATGAAGCTCTAAAAATGTGTTTAGAATGCTCTCATTGCCAATTCAATGATAAATACTATGAACAAATCTACGGCCTACCAATGGGGTCTCCCATTTCTGCAGCTCTAGGTTACTTAGTTACGGAAAACATTGAACAAAAAATCTTAATATCAGTTAAATATCCGATTATATTTTACTTCAGATTCATTGATGATACGATTTTATGTATTTCAAAAGACAAAATTAATAATATTTTACAAATATTCAATCAAGCAGATCATAAACTAAAATTTACCATAGAATTGGTAAAAGATGGAAAAATTAACTTTCTTGATTTAAATCTAGCAATAGAAAACAACAACATGGTAACAAAACGGTTTCGAAAATCTAATTGGACAGGTCGTTTTTTGAACTATGATTCATGTCATCTTATTTATGATAGGATCCGCGTAATATATGGATTAGTAGACCGAGCTATCATATTAGCAAACACAAGATATCATAAGGAAAACCTTGATTTAGTAAGAGATACTCTTTTGAAAAACGGCTACACATTAGAATTGTTGAAAAATAAAATCGCTGAACGTTACAAGAAAATCAAATCTATTAATCAAAATATACAAATGAATAATAATCCAAATTTAAACTTAAAAAAGAAAAAATTGATAGTTTTGACATATATTGAAGGTAATAACAAATGCCTTTATAGAATTTAAAAAACTGTAACGTCCCATTAGTTTTCTCAATTGAACAGATATTCAATAAAATATTATTTTGAAGCACAAACATAAAAGTTGATTTGAATTTTACGCGGTCTTTCTTTAGTTACGTAAATATAACCATGCATAACCTAACCTCTAAATTAGCTATTAATATGTTAGTATCGCTGCAGCTGTTGTGATCAATCAACCTGACGACGAAACATTTGTCATCAACACAAAAAAAAATGTAATAAAAAAACAGAATCTCAAGGATATTTTCCTGTGAGTTTATAATAACTTGTATCTGAATACTAAATTTAAAGATTAATAACCTAACTCTTTCATAAATAGTTTCTGTTTCAGATGAGATTTTTTAGCTTATATCGTAAATGATACGTTTTTAATTTTCAAACTAATTTAAATTTGACAATCCATATTCTGGTGCTTAAACTTCTTTTTTTTCTAATATTAAAAAATTATAACCGAACAACAATAATGATACCATACAATTTTAATGAAATTTCAACGTAGTCTTCGGCGATTTTTCTTTTATCTCCATAGTCAGGAAACACCAACAACTAATAAACACATACAAATTAAATAATTTCTATACTTTTGAATCATTAGAAGTAGTAGAAAGTAGAGAAGTAGTATAATTCAACCAAAAATGCGAATTATCTACAAAGAATTTTAATTTTCTGCCTAAAAATATAAACTTTTAACCAAAATGATCATTTCCAACCAAAAAGTTCATTTTTCTTGTACAAAATATGATTTATGTACGGGACAGTTAAAGGTTTTACCGGAAAATACGAATTTTCAATCAAAAAGTTTATTTTAAACCAAATAGTGGAATTTCTTACGAAAATGAACGAATTTTTAACACAATAAGAAAAACTTTCATCAAAACCGTTGATAAATTGATTGTTCTACGATGTAGTTTAACTTTCAGCCTATAGGAGAAGAACTTAAAGAAAGTGAATACTGAATGAAAAATTTAATAAATATTATTTTCAACTATAAACAATCAATTTTTCACAAAAAAGAAGTGAATTTTCTTATTAGGTTTTATTAATTCAGTTCGCATTTAATTGGGAATTTGAGAAAAAAAGATTTTTTTGAAAAATGGAAAAATATGAATTGTTACATATGTACTTAGGAGCTTTACATAATTTTCGAATAGGGATTTCGATAATTTTTCCTGAATATTTTTGATTTAAAAAATTAACTGTTCAACCCATTTTATGAGTGCAAAAAATGTACCCTATTATTGCTTAAATATTGTAGATATTCATTGAAGTTTAACGATGATTCACTAGCAAAATCAATTTTAGAAGAAAAGCAATACCATTAAGGGACTAAAAAATCTTTTAGATTGTTTTTAACCTTATTTAAACAAATTTGTTGTTGTTGAAATAGCTGACTTCCGTAGTAAAAGAAACCTTAATATAATCCCAAGTTGTTTAAATATTCTAAATTTTATTCAGATTATAATCTGTTTCTGTGAACATACAAATTTTCTATGTAAAATTTAAAAGTAACGTAAAACTGTTAAATAATTATAAATCTCCTTAAAAATCTAGTGTTTATTTCAAAAAAACTTCCGATTGCAAACGAAAAAAACTAACACAGTCCAAAATTGCGTTCAAAAATGTGAATTTGATTAATTTAAATAAAAGTTCTTTGAAAGAATTGAAGGATTTTTTAGTTTAACAATGAACTATTACATTTTTTGTAAAGAACTCATATTTTTTGTTGAAAATTTAGCTACTAAGTCGCAAGTTGCACCATTTTGAACTATCAGGTTGGAAATTCTTTAAAAAAATTCAACAATTTGTTTTGAAATTTAACGTATTTCCTTAAAAATTAATCGTTTTGGAAAATAATAATCTTCTTGGTACCTTTTTGGTTGAAAATTCATTTCTTGTAGAAAATATATCGATTTTCATGTAAATTGAATCTTCATGATTATACATTTTTCTGTTTGGTTAAAAATGTATTTTATTTGATTGAAAAATATATTTTTTTTACTCAAAGTTTAAGTATTGAGATTTAAGTTGAAAATTTATTTATCTTAGATGAAATTTGAACTATTTTGTTGAAACTTCATCTCGTGTTGGTAGTAAAGTCATTTGGTTAACACTTCATCTTTCCGGACACAACATTATTTCTTGGATTGAAAACTAAACTATTTTGCTAAATGTTCTTTTTTTTATGTTAAACTTTTTGCTAACATTGAGTAATATGCTTTTATTACGTATTAATTAGCGTTCATTATGATTTTACGGGCTCTTTAAAATAATCATAAATTAAAACAAATATTGAAATAGTAACATAGACTTTTGTTCATGCATACATTTGAATTTTAAAAAGTTTTCAGTCATTCGTATAGACTTATAGGAAATGTTTTTTCAAGTAAATTTCATGACTCACTGCTATTAAACCATTTTTTTTAAATGAGTAAGAAGCGCTATTTAAAAAAACTCAATTACAAAATCTACTCTTCCGGGAAACGTGTTTCTGATTCTTTAGGTGAATTAATGGCAAAAAGAGCAAAAACAAAGTTCGATGTTTAACAGACGCGCATACTTAATTATAATTTTTTGTTATGAAAGATATAAAAAATTGTGGTTCACACCAGCATTAATTTAAATTTGCTTGCAATTGGGTATTTGTTGCCTACTAGATATTCCGAAATTTCTTTTTGAGTCAATTCTTTAACTATACCGTTGAAAATGTTTATTTTTGCCCGCTTTGGTCCCCAAATAGTATTACGAAATATTCCACGGAAGCCTGTTGCTTTGTTTGATAATCTTTCCAATATTGCGTAGACATCGCCATCGGATGTTGATAAAAAAAGTTTTTCTTCGTTTGGCATGGGCTTGTAGGCATTATGTTTGCCTTTAATTAGAATTTCTATATTGGAAGGTAAAGTGTATCTTCGAAGTTCTAATATACGGTTCGGGATATTGTTGGGAATAATTCGAACAGATCTGAGTTCTTCAGATGTAAATCCAAGTAATTCAGAAAAATGTATCCTCGGAGTAGGAGACCTAGACCTGGCACGATGTGATGGCCCGGCAGGTGGATGAGACCCGCTAGCAGAATGAGGCCCGGCAGGAGAAAGAGCTTTTCTAGGAGAATCCGCTTTAAACGGAGAAGAAGGAGAAGGAGAAGAAGGTTCACCAAAATTAATACCAGGAATAGGCTGACCATTAGGCAAGACGTCGAACTGTGAGCCTAATTCTGCAGCAAGAATAAGAAAATTACTTTTTTCTAAAAATAAACAATCGCATGTTGTTAAATCATCAGCTGTAAATGTGATTGTAATTTTCAGTGTTTGAAACATCGTTATACAATTTTGTTTAGCATACAAAAATTCAACAATTCTTATCACGCTGGGGATGAAAATATATATGAAAGGCTGGGTTGATAATCTTAAAGTTGGTGGCACATATTTCCATAAACCAAGTGGAATATATTGAACCTATACAAAGTTGATTTTTGACCAGTGATAGACTGCCAAATTGAAAGATTTGAAAGGACATATACACACATTTGCGTTTGTCCAATCTTTAAACGCAAACAGATAAGCTATTTCCAAATGTGCACGTTAAAATTTAAACATGTACAATCAAGCAGGTGTAAAGTTACGCCTCCCTTAATTAAACGCCAAAATTCTGATTTGCATGAAGCTTAAAAAAGATTGACCCGAAGTTATAGATCTATGATATTATATTTACCAATTGAATCAAGAATCACGCTGAGGCATATAACCAGAGTCCGGCATATCATCATCGTTTCTAATCAAAGGACAAACTGATTAACGTATTGATGAAGAATATTATTTAAAATGTAATGAACGAAAATTCTACTGCTTCATTAACTTGTGTAATCTAGTATATGATCGTTATCATTTAGATTAGAGGTATTAACATTGTGTTTCTGACGTATTTACAATTGATAAGAGAACACTTCTTGCAAAAATATTTGGTTAAACATTTCTTTAGAACTAATTTTGACATTCATGTATTCTTTTGCGTTTTAGAGAAACCTGGGTTTTATGTATCAAAGTTACATTAGAATTATTGTTATAATTATCCAAATCTGAGGGGCTAAATAATACAAAATGATATTAGTGATAGACATTATTGCCTATATTAAATGTGTTTATTTAAATAAAAATATAAGAGTTATCAGATTAATAGATCTTATGCTTTCACGATAATTCATTTTGTATAAAAAGAGATATTTCGGGTTTCACTCGTGTAAAAAACTGCGAACTGTTTTCCGACGTTTCGTGAACATTGCAGTTCACATCTTCAGGGCTGACCTGAAACTGAGGTATCAGGTCATGTGGTTTTTAGGTATACTCTCTACAATGCCTATGATTGGCCATAGCGCCCCTCCGTGGGGAACGGGTTGAATTTGATTGACCAATCAAGTTTTTTTTTTAAATCCGGGAGAACGGAAAGCCAAATCGGATCGGTATTATATCCATTGTCCCAATTAATGTTCTTAGAGTGTTTTAAGATTTCGATTGCTTATCTTATAGATTATAAATTATTAATTCAAAGCGTAGCAGTTTTAGAGTTTATTCTTTATAATTACAATTCATTTGATGTAATATCATTTTCTGAGATCTAATCGTCACGAACGTCTTCAAAAAAAAAAAAAATTGAAGCATCGTTCTCACAGCGGCAATGTTGAAATATTCAAGTGACTTTTCCTGTTTGCCATCAGGTTTCTTTTAGTTGTCGCGTAATATCTTGATATCTGTATAATTTAACTCAACTCCAGATAGAGAGCCAGTTTCTGGAATGGCTTGCCCTGGCCTTGATTCTGAATCACAAAAATCTAAACGTAAGCGGACAGAGTCACGTGAATCTTTTTTTTTTATTTGAATGCATGACAACCTGGAGCATCTAACCCGCTAAGGGTGAAATGGGTGGTCTTATATCTTATTCTAATTTACTCATTCTTGCTTTTATATTTAGTTACATAATAACAATAAAATATTCACAATCCGATTTTGAATGTTTAGCAATAAGCCTAATCAAGTTAAAAAGAAGATGTAAACTGAATTTGCGTATGGCATAAAAGGATTGCAAGTTCGTAAAAACTTTGTTATCGTTTCATGCGTGTTAAAACCAACAGTTACAATATGTGAATTATTAACAAGCAATTGAATTGATTGCGTGTCAAAACAGGGCTGTCAGCAACAGAAATGATCGCAAACACGTGTTCACTTAAGATGTGGTTTGATGCTGCTGATTATGTGGAGATACCAACGAATCCATCCACTACATTATTGATGGATAAAGCGCAATGACAACAACTTGTCTTAAACCAAGGGCTCTTAACAGAACGGATACCTATCTATAGATGCATTCTAATGCTTGTTTTAGAAAATGAAACACAAATCAAACAACACAGAAAAACAATAGTTTAAAATTTCTTGCCGGTAACTCTTGCAACGGTTGGAAATTAAAAATATTTCGGCGAAAGTTTTATCTACGTTAGGCGAATAATTTTGATCTCTTCTACTGCGTCACGCTGAAGTGGGAAAATATCGGTAAAACATGTTGAATCAGCAGCAGAACAATCAAATAGAACATTTATCTTACTGATAAAACTTCTTTGAAATAAATTAGACCATTGTAGATGAATTAGAACTTATTTAATACTACTTAGCAAAAAGCAACTAACAAATGGGAATCGCCATTTTCCTCCAATTTAATGGGGTTAAACGACGTTGGATAGTGCTGGTTTTGTAATTCATATATACACATGCACATTTTATGCTTGATTTTAGACTTAATATGCAATTTTATACATAAAAGGGGGGGGGCGGTTACCATCACGAAATTTTGTTATGCATGTTGGATGGAATCTGTTTTATTTCCTTCGTTGTGAAACTATTTTTCTAGTTGTATTTGTGTTTAAAAGGTATATATTATCATTGACACAAAATGGAAAGTGGTTAGGGGCAGCTACCCCCATTTATTAAAAAACATTTTTTAGGGAAAAACGTCCACTTTACTTTTGTCTTAATTTCAAAATATATTCTTTTTAATTTTTCTCCTACGAATTCGGAAATTTTAAGCAAATTCAAAAACAAGTACGGGTGGATTACCCCTGCGTAATTGTTTTTTTGTGTTAGGTGGACTCCACTTTACTGCATTAAAAATTGAGTAGCCCATCGTTAAAGATATGTAGGGTTGGTTTACTCCCTGCATTTGTTGCTTGTTCAGAAAATCACGCTATTCATCTTTAATAACAAGGAAACTTTTTTAGTAGGTTTTATCACAATCAATTAGGAGTAAGACGAGGGTAGGAGTACGGTACATGTGCTTGTACATGTAAGTGCACACGAATCTGTACAGATAATCTTGATGAATTATGTTCAGGAATTTACCAAAGGAAGCTGTACACTGTCGATCGCCATTGAGGCTTGAGCGAATAAAACCCGATGCAAGTCGGCTTGGAATTTTCCAGCAATATTTAGTTTTGTGTCACATTATCTGAGTTTTTCAGTACCTTCTGACCAACCGCGGTTCTGTTTATTGCGGAGTTACCAACCGATTTCATGAGAACTGAATATTTTTCAATGAGTTAGTAAAACAATCAACTTTACGAAAAAATGTTATTTACCCCACACAGCATGTTGGCCTGATGCGTTCAAAGAAGATCAAACTGAAGAATATTGGAACGAAGGATCTTGGGCATGCCGGCGCATTGGCAATTTCTGGCGCTTAAGATCTCTAGAATTTATACCGTCACTTTGCAGACTTAATTATGTAAGAGCCGATAGAATCAACAAATTGAAGAGCAAAGAGAGATTAGTCACCAAACGGAAAAAGATACAACGCAGTTAGATAACACTGTAACCATCTGTGTGTCTCCGCGTACATACGATAGAAGAATAAATATTAAAACATGAAGTTATATAAAAATATTTTTTTAAGTGGCAACAAGTTTCATAAGAAGCCGATAAGATTTCACGATAACCCAATACCTTTTCTATTTAAAAAGTCATGGCCACGGACTAAGTGAAGTGACTGATGAGATTATAATGGGCTGCTGCCAATACCCTACTGACTCCTAAATCTTCAAGATGTTCAGTGCATCTTGCGTATACATTGCCTGTAGCCGAAATCGCAATGGGATGAATAGATTCATGATTCACATTCGTCCATATGAAATGTGTGAATTCCTCCTCAACTCGCTATACTTGTTGATATTGTTTGTATAGGTTGACTGCAAATTTCGGTTAAGCGGACAAGCCATCTCGGTGATGTAGCCTCTTCCACCTTTTTTTTCTCGCATCACGATGTCAGGTCGATTAGCCCGGATATATTGATCCGTTTCGGTAGTAACATTGCAATATAAGATGTAATCTTCGCTTTCTAAAACGGGCATTGGAATGTATCTATAACTCGCCAGGTACTTGTACCAGAAGTTGCGCACCATGTCCGGATCTGGAGCTTTCCAATTACTTGCCCTTTTCAAGACCACTGAAACATCCAAAGCTGTGATGTTTGTCAGATGCATTTCAGGGCTATTGCTTGCCATTCCTTTTTCCAGTTTCAACCACGCAGCGTCCAAATTACATCTGTTAATTTTTACTAAACACCCGACCAGTAGTTAGTCATATCTTCCAAATGAGGCAGTTCGATGCCTTGGTGGTTATTTGGCTTTACTCTTAGTTCACGATAGAACCTTATTTCATCTATCGGTAAGTTTTGATTTTGTTCCCTTCGTGCATTACTTTTCTTGTACCGACGCAGTATGGCAGTAAGAACATTAAGTCTCTGTCATTGAGAGTCTAAAATTTCATCCAATATTGCCGGTACTAATGTCTTGATGTGCTGAGGGTGGATGATTTGAGGAACATGGTTCATCAGCTTTCTGTTTCTATTTCCTTTTTTATATTGAGTTGATCGACCGAATTTGCACCTTACTTTGGCGACATCCATATTCAATTTGATTTTCCATGTTGGATCTCGATCCCTTGCTTGGACAAAAACTGCATTTGCAGGCCTAGTTTTCCGTCCCAACGTTCTGACTGTTGCCACAGCTGTACAGTATACAAGAGTTTGCACATCTAACGCAGTTCGTGCTACGTTCAAATACGTAGGTAAACCCTTTCCGTCGAGATGTGCTATTAGTGCACGCAGATCATTTCTGATGTTCATTTTGGGCAGAGAATGCATTAGTGTTGGTTCTACATATTTGAACTCTAGTAAAGCATGACCAAAATTCCTATTCAGGTGCTGTAGTTTTTCTGAGATTTCCCTATTCATGTTCTCTCCTCACACTTTGCCCACATTTCTCTACTAAAAAATAAAGTCGCATAACATCTCTGTTCATATGGCATGTTGATTTTCGTCGCTTTTTTGGTTGCTGAACCTCTGCTTCTGCCTCTGGTTGTACAAGGTCATCCACCTGTGGAGAATGTGGTGGTGTTGGATCATCAATAGATTGAGGAAGAACATAAATTACTTCTGCTTGACTGTTTGAAGCAACTTTCTCTAACTGATGTTCATTGCCGCAGTTTTTCCACACCAACTCAACCTGTTATTTAATCTCCATTGCACTTTCGTAATAGAGACGCACCAATTCCTCTTTCATTGTGGTATCCCAACTGACGCTCTCTCACGGTATTTCTGTCGCGGTGGTTAGCTGCAAATAGCCAGCGCTAGCCAAAGCATCCTCAGCAGGTACAGTTGATGTTCCACTGCTTACCGTTTGTCCCAGATGTTCTTACTGGCCAGCTGTTTCATTACACAGCCACACAAATAAAAGTGTGCAGATCCCCTTGCCTGATATCAACTTATTTAACATAACTTCACCCAACAGAACCTGACCTCACCTAACCTGAATTAACAGAAATTTATTGAACTACACGTAAAGCTCTGGAAGCAAAGTTTGCGGTACCGTTTGAATCAGCTTGGGCTTAACCTGCAAAGAGGTCAAACCTATCCTAACCTAAAAAAACCCGAGCTAACCTAACATAACCTAACTAAACTTCACGTAATACAATTAAACTCATTGTGTTGTCCCGTTGTGTTTACGGTACCGTTTCATTCAGATTCGGCTTAACCTACATAGAGGATTAACCTATCCTAATCTAACAAAACCTGACCTAACCTAACCTAGCCGAATGAAAGTCAACCACACGTGTAGCTATGTAAGCGTACGGTTCTCAGTCTTAAATGTTGCATGATGACGACGTCGGAGAGTCCGCTTTCCCACCCTGACCAGACGACGATACTGGGGTTTTTCCCTGCATCGTAATACACTTTTTACCTGTGTCTGCCATGACAGCATTAACGCTGTTTACCCAGGGACTCAGCCAATGCGGATCTGTTGCTCACCGTCACCACGTGGATGTGCCCTGGTTACGGACGCAGGCCAATAATGCTAGCAATAAGCGGTTACGAAACTCCAGACATTTACTGCTATTAATGTCAAAATATGAAAGTACGCAAGAACAGGGTTGTCAGCGTAATCGGTTAGGTTAGGTCAGGTTTTGTTAGGTTAGGATAGGTTAAACCTCTATGTAGGTTAAGCCGAAGCTGAATGAAACGGTACCGCAAACACAACGGGACAACACAATCAGTTTAATTGTGTTTCGTGAGGTTAGGTTAGGTTAAGCTAGGTTAGATTTATTTCTAGGTTAGGCCCGAGTTGACCCATTCGATGTAGCACACATTTCCTACTGGAAAAATATGCTTCCACAGCTTTACGTGTAGTTCAAGAAATTTATGTTAATCAGGTTAGGTGAAGTCAGGTTCTGTTGGCTTAAGTTATGTGAAATAAGTTGATATCAGGCAAGGGTTGATCCTTCACAGTTGTCGACATGTTTTTGAAGTGAAAATTTGCATCACGCATGCTGCGGTCCCCAGCTGTGGCTCCAGGGGCGCCCCGACGATCCTCGGGAAGCGACAAGCGTTTCAAAATCTTCAATATATTCTCCATTTTTCACTAGTGGGTTTTGGTGTTCTGCTTAGTCACTCTTCTCTTCGTTATCAGCCTATTTCTAATCGTACCGTGAAAATGTTTGCCACTACAGCAATATTTTGGTTCCAGTAAACATTTAGTTGATTATTATATCATCATGTTTGTTAAAGTTTCGTGATTGCGCGTACGCTTATTGGTATATCATAAAGTTTCCAAGTTAAGTACTTCTAAGGAAAAAGTTCAATTTTACGAAAAAAAATAGGCGCGGATCCAGGTTAGTGACATGGATGGGACAGAGTCAAAAAATTGTATACACATAGAGAAACATGATAAATTAAAGAGATCATCCGCAAACTACGTAACGCGTTTTTCTTTTGTTTAAATAAATAGTAAAAACATATTTATTTTTCATAGAAGAAGAAATCATCTACGTTTCGGTCAATACTGTTGGTATCTTTCAGGATTCCATAAAAAATAGTTATTTTCATGCCTGAGTCACAAACATAGAAGTGTTAATAAAAAGAATCATTTTTTCAACAAAATAGTGATTTTCCTTTAATCGTTATAAAGGAAAATAATGGTAGAGGTTACAAGGATAAATTTTAATAAACCTATGATGAAAATGAGCGCCAAAGCTTTAGATTAAAATATTATTAAATTCACTGGTAAAACGCAAATTGAGAAGTTAATGCATAATGCATTGGTAAATTTGATTTATATTTATTATTTCGGTTTTTAAATTTATTGCATTTCTCTTTTATTAGTTGATATAAATGCATCTTATGTTCGGCCTTCTAAAAGAATTGTTTTTTTTTCTAGCCAACACCTTAATGTTATCAAAATCAGAAATGTGATTACATTTCCAGAAATGTTGTGACTAACAGGTCATTAAGCTAGCACCTCCACAATCGAATTTTAAAATTTTTCATAGCTCAGAATTTTTGTATTTTCAGACTTTCTTTGGGCTTTTTTTGGGCTGCAATAAAAATTTCTGGGCTCCTTTACTTTTTTCAAAAAATCAATTTTCTTGTGGAGGTGCCAGCTTACGTTAATCCAGCACCTCCACTTCTTTAAATCACTAAATATAAAAAAATTCAATTACACCAGAATTTTGGCCTTTTTTGGGCTCTTAAAATTCGCAAAAAAAATTTTCCTCGAACCAACACTTAATTTCCAAAATCAACCCCCTTCAAAAAATTAAAAATTTTCAGTAATTCAATAACGGGATATTTTTAGGCTTTTCTTGGGCTCCCCGAAAATACCCGATACGATTTTTGGGCTTCAACCCTTAACGTCAAAAATCAACTCACGTAGATACTACTTTGTCAAAAAATCAATTTTTCTAGAATTTTTCCATAGAAATAAAGTCTCTGATTTTTGGGCTCCTCGAAAATACCCGCTACGATTTTTGGGATTTAACCTGTAACGTCAAAATTCAACCCCTCTCTACCACGTGAATACAACTTTCTCTGCAAATAAATTTTTGTAGAATTTTTCAATGAAAATAGAGTTTTTGATTTTTGAGCTCCTCGAAAATGCACGAAACGATTTTTAGGCTTCAACCCTTAATGTCAAAAATCAACCCACGTAGACACTACTTTGTTAAAAAATATCGGGTATTTTCGAGGAACGCAAAAATTAGGGACTCTATTTCCATTTGAAAGTTCTAGACAATTTTATTTTTTGACAAAGTGGTATCTACGTGGCAGAAAGGGGTTGATTTTTGACTTTGAGGGTTAAAGCCCAAAAATTGTAGAGTGTATTTTCGAACAGCCCAAAAATCAGAAACTCTATTTCCCTTAAAAAATCCTAAAAAAATTTATTTGCAGACAAAGTTTTATTTACGTGGTAGAGAGGGGTTGGTGTTTGACGTTAAGGGTTGAAGCCCAAAAATCGTATCGGATATTCTCGAGGTGCCAAAAAATCAGAGAATCTATTTCCATTGAAAAATTCTAGAATAATTGATTTTTTGACAAAGTAGTATCTACGTGGGCTGATTTTTGACGTTAAGGGTTGAAGCCCAAAAATCGTAGCGTATATTCTCGAGGAGCCCAAAAGTCAGAGACTTTATTTCCATTCAAAAATTCTACAAAAATTCATTTGCAAACAAAGTTCTATTTACGTGGGTTGATTTTTGACCTTAAGGGTTGCAGCCCAAAAAAAGTAGCGTGTATTTTTGAGGAGCCCAAAAATCAGAGACTTTATTTCCATTAAAAAATTCTACAAAAATTTATTTTTTGACAAAGTGGTATCTACGTGGTATCGAGGGGTTGATTTTTGACGTTAAGGGTTAAAATCAAAACATCGTAGCAGGTATTCTCAAGGTGCCCAAAAAACAGAGACTATTTCCATTAAAAAATTGTACAAAAATTTATTTGCAGACAAAGTTGTATTTACGTGGTAGAGAGGGGTTGACTTTTGACGTTAAGGGTTGAAGTCCAAAGATCGTAGCGGGTATTTTCAAAGAACACACAAATCAGAGACTTTATTTCCATTGGGAAATTCTACAAAATTTTATTTTTTGACATAGTTGTAACTACGTGGTTGAGAGAGGTTGATTTTTGTCGTTAAGGGTTGAAGCCTAAAAATCGGATCGGGTATTTTCGAGGAGCCCAAAAAGCAGAGACTCTATTTCCATTCAAAAATTCTACAAAAATTTATTTACGTGGCAGAGCAGGGTTGATTTTTGACGTTAAGGGTTAAAGCCCAAAAATCGTAGCGGGTATTTTCAAGAAGTCCAAAAATCAGAGACTTTATTCAAGCTCTAAAATTTAATAAAAGTTATTTTTGGACAATTTCATATGTGCGTGTTACAAAGGGGTTCATTTTTTACTGTAAGGGTTGCAGCCCAAAAATCGAAGTGGCTATTTTCTGGGATCCCAAAAAAAGCCGAGAAATATCCCGTTAATGAATTACTGAAAATTTTCAATTTTTTGAAGTGGGTTGACTTTGGAAGTTTAGGATTAGTTTACGGAAATTTTTTTTTTGTGGATTTTAAGAGCCCAAAAAAAAACACAAAATTCTGGTGTAATTGAATTTTCATTATTTGGTGATTTCAAGAAGTGGAGTTGCTGGGTTAATGTAAGTTGGCACCTCCACAAGAATATTGATTTTTTGAAAAAAGTAAAGGAGCTCAAAAATTTTTATTGCAGTCCAAAAAAAGCCCAAAATTCTGAGCTATGAAAATTTCAAAAATTCGATTGTGCAGGTGCTAGCTTAATGTACCTGTGGCAAACCTGTATTTAAATTTTCAACTCTGCTATTTCTTTTATGCTCATAAAATCTCATTTTGAATCTCCTGCGAATACCACCAATGAAGAATTTATTACAACCAGTGCATTTAATTTAAAAAATTTCATTAGGCTTTCATTAAGCTTTTAAACATTTTAAGGAAACTTAAAAGATTGGAAAGATTTTTTCATGTCATGTGATGTATTATAACTATACTATTTATACTTATATTATTAATCATTCGCTACATTTATGCTTATAATTTACATTATTGAGTATGCACTTTTATCTACTATTTTTACGCATACGCGCCAGAGCCTTGTCTCAGGAGAATAACCTAACCTTTAGAGCGCCTCAATTAATTGTAGACCGTGTTGTAAAAATGTTTTCATCTGCGGATGATTTATCTACGGACAAAGAAGAAGTTGTGAGCGATTTTGATTGAATATTCAAGTGGTACCAAATTGAAAAGTTCATAACACAAGCAGATGATTTTATACATTTATCATTTAAAGTTAGTATTGATATTTACTTCTGAATGAATGACTAAAGTCTTATAGTTTAATGTTTGTAATATTACGATTTCTTTTTTTCCGGGTAATTCTTATCTTCGGAATTTCTAGAGCATTGAGATGTGATGAGCTTGTAAATATAAAAATGACAGATGTTGAAGTCTTACAAAATAACAGGTATTTAATATCTGTAATGATGCAACGAATTACTGTGATAGTGCTTTTTCTAACGCATCTCGCCAGTTACTTATTGGGTCGCTTTTCTATGATACTAGACAGTCTGATAAGTACCTAAAAATTCTAAGAAATGGCATTAGTATTCACTAATGTGAAACATTTTCGTCGAGCTTGATCCTTCATATGACGCCTGTCAAAACTTCAGCCATTTATGTTCGCGCATTTACAAGTTACAGCACTGAGAAGTGACTAACCTCCGAGTTTTTTTAAATAAAAGTTCAAAGTAAAGTTCAAAAAGTAGTAAAAGTTCGTGATAATATATAGAGATCGGGTAAAGTCAAAGAAAATAGAAGATGCCTTCAAATACATTTATTATGCAGATGTTTTCGAGTACATTGCTAAAAGGTGAATATTCAAAGTTGGACTCTTAAAAAATAAATGATTTACATTGAGGATTGAATTTTGAAAGACATTGAAGTTGGTAAACTGGCAACGCTGCTGCATTATTTTAAAGAGGCAGGTGAAAATTTTGAGATTATTGTAAATCTAAGACGCTACACTGACCAGTGATCCCAGATTTGAGACGAAGTACACTCCAATTCTATCACAGGTCTATGTCCATGTGAATATAGTAGGAGACGATGTACATGACTGGGTTGCGCGCGCAACCCATTTCTCCTCTTCTAAATTTGAAAACTCGAAGGTGCACGATTGCCGGTCGGAACATTTCGGCGGTTCTATTTATATCTCTATCTGCTTTGAAATAAAATCAAGAGATTGGAATTTTAATATTTTCAGATTTCAGTGCTGGCGAT
>NC_046658.1:147995046-148007462 GCF_010883055.1 Belonocnema kinseyi
TATTACAATTATGTTATATGATAAAAGTCTTATTTATATCTTCATGCGAATTTGAAAGAAATTAAAGAAATTGGCGACTTTGAAATTCATATCGTTTGGATAAAAACTCAATTATTTGGTTGAAAAATTAATTATTTTGTTTAAAATGTAACTATTTTGTAAAAAGTCCTCTTTTCTATCAAAAGTTCAACCACTTAGTTGAAATATATTTTCTTTTTCTTTGAAGGTTCATCTCTTTCGTTGAAAATACATTTTTGAAACTGAAAATTGAAAAAATTTAACTATTTGGTTGAAATTCATTTTTCCTGTTAAAAATTATTTATTTTTATCTGAAAATGTAACTATTATAGGATTGCTTAAAAATTAATCGTGTTTATGTGGAAATTGAACAATTCCATTTTTGGTTGAAACTTAATCCTGTACATTGTATTAGTTAAAATACCAATTATTTGGTAGAAAATTAATTTATTTAGTCAAAAACAAAACTTTTGAGTTGAAAATTGATATATTTTGTTAATTAGATTTTTTCCTGAAATTAAAAGAACTGCAAAATCAAAAAATTGCCTTAAAATCGTCCTGATTCTTTCTTTTTTTTTAAATCTTTTCAAATACTCACTTAAAATTAATTTTTCAAAAGAAAAAATCATTTTCAATTTTCTTAGCCATCACAACAATTTTTGTTATTCTTTTTGAATATTTTACTATTCTCAAAAAGCTAAATTTTTTAAAAATATGCAAAACTCTACATCGCGTTTCAAATAATTTGAAATAATTTCAAATTATCAATTAATTTTTAATCTTTTTTCAAATTAAAATTGTAGTTTTAAAAGTTTAAAATGGATTGTTTTAAATGAACGGTCAAATATTGCTAATAATTAACAATATTTTCTTTTTTTAATTGGAAAATTTTAAATTGAATGGCTTAAAACTAAAAATTTTTTAGACTGAAATAATATTTGAAGTTATAATTGAAAATAATTTTAAGAACTAATATCTACTGATTCTTTGAGTTTGAATTGATTCCGAATCATCCGGTAAAATCAATTATTCTTCAATTTTTAATACCTTTAATTCAATTTAAAAAATTTTATTAAAAAATTCTTTCAATTAAGAAAAAATCATAATCGACAACAAATTAATTAATTCTATATCAAATAATTGGTGTTTAATTAATACAATGTGCAGGATAAAATTTCAACCCAATCGGGAATAGTTGAATTTCCAGATAAAAACTGTGATAAAAAATTGAATTTTCAATCAATCCTGTAATAATTACATTTTCAGATAAAGATAAGAATTTTCAACAGGAAAAATGAATTTTTAACAAAATTGTTAAATTTTAAACCAATAAGATGAATTTTCCACCAAGAAAGTTAATGATCTGCAAAAAAAAAAGACAAATTTTAGACAAAATACATAATTTTTCAACGAAATTATTTAATTTTAAAGCCAAAAAGACAAATTATCTACAAAAAGTTGAATTTCTAAGCAAAAAATATGATTTTACAATCAAAGAGTTAAACTTTAAGCCAAATAGTTAAATTTGTTAAATTTTCAGTTTCAAAAATGTATTTTCAACGAAAGATATGAATGAACCTTCAAAAAAAAAAAATATACATTTCAACAAAGTAGTTAAACTTTTGATAGAAAAGAGAAATTTTTAGAAAATAGTTACATTTTAAACAAAATAATTAATTTTCCAATCAAATAATTGAGTTCTTATCCCAACGAGATGAATTCCAAAATGGCCAATTTCTTTCATTTCTTTCAAATGCGGATAAAAATATAAATAAGACTATTATAATATAACATAATTATAATATTATCATTAATAATAGGTGTATATATTTATATTAATAATAGTACTAATATTTATATCATTTATATTTTATACTTGAAACAACGTAACCTCAAAATATACGCATATAAAGAGGCCCGCTAAGTATTCAAATCACGAGAATCACCAGCATCGAAATCTGGAAATATTAAAATCCCAATCTCTTGCTTTTATTTCAAAGCAGATAGAGATATAAATGAAACCGCCGAAGTGTTCCGACTGGCAATCGTATAGCTTCGAGGTTTCAGATTCAGAAGAGGAGAAATGGGTTGCGCGCGCAAACCAGTCATGTACATCGTCTCCTACTACATCCTCACGGCCATAGACATGACTGATTATATAATTGCAATTTTGATAATTCAAAGGAATTTAAAAGAATTTTAACAATTTTAGCAGAGTTATTTAAAAAAATTCCAAAGTACTTTGGAAATATTTAAAAGGTGTCAAGGTGTTTTAAAAGATTTTGAATGTTTCGAAATACTTGAGAGTATTTAAAAAGGTTCCAAGGAATTTTTAATTGATTACAGTAATTTAATTTGAGATTTTGAAAGCTATAAGATATTTTAAGATATTTCAATAGATTTCAAGGTATTTTAAATTTATTTCAATAATGTAATATGAGATTGTGCAAGATTTGAAATATTTTAGGGTATTTTTAAATTTTCAAGGAACTTTAAGTCTTTTTAAAAGTTTTTTAACATTTGAGGACATTTAGAAAGATGTCAATGAATTCTTAATTAATTTTTATAATTTATAGAAATTCCAAAGAATCTTAAAAATTATAGCAGAGTTGTTTAAAAAAGCTCCAAAGTACCTTAAAAATCTTAAACAGATGTCAAGGTGTTTCAAAAGATTTTAAAGGTTTCAAAATATTCGAGAGTATTCTAAAAGATTCCAAGGAATTTTTCTAATCTAACTGTCCAGGGTAAACGTTTATCCGACTTGTGTTTCAGAAAATACCTTGACGATACAGAAAGATTAATAATATTGAACCCGAAAATTTTTTGGAAATACACAAACTCCATGCGTGAATACACTGGTATGCCAAACCAAATGATTTTGCAAATCGGTTTACTCATCGCCAACTAACAATGTTCTGAATTTTAGTTTCGCTGAATCAATTGACTTCTCTAATAATAATATAAACAGAAATGAGATTAAAGATAAACTACTCAGTCTTGATTCGAATAAAGGAGCGTGATCTGATGGTGTGCCTCCCTCCCTCCTGAAATCTTGCTGCTTCACATTTTTCAAACCACTGTTCCTTTTGGGGGATTTTTTATTTAGTTTGATCATATAGTACTGCGCTTTTTCTTTAATTTCAGAGTCTCAGAGTTCAATTACCGTTTTTCTTTACCAAGTTATGCCAATTTGAAATTAGGAGATATGTCCCATAATGCCTTGAGCACTTGCTTTAAATACTTTAAGGCAGACATTATCTACCCCGAAAGTAGCCAAAATACCATTTTTTAGGTACATAACCTCAAATATCTTAAAATACCTGCGAGATGAGCCAATTCTCACCCCGGACTCGGATTCTAAGTGAAAAATTACTACGGAAATGACCCTCCACTTTCCAACAAAAAAACAATGTTGGCTTGTGTAATTAATTAATATGATAATAAATTGGATTAAAAATCAAAAGTATCAAGGACACTGAGATAGAAAATAATATAATCATACAAAAACTTACAACTATTCAACCATTTTTTAAATTGGTAAAAGGCGATAGGTTTTTTTATGTTTTTAGGTTGGTCAATGGTAGAAAGACCAATTACAAAGCGCGCAGTTTGACATACGCGCGTACCTTATGATATTTTTTGGTTATAAACGATGCGAAAAATTGTGCTTTACACTCGTATTAATCTAAATCTGTCTACAACTGGGTTTTTGTTGCCAACTGGATATTCCCCGATTTCTTTTTTAGTCAATTCTTCAACTGCACCGCTGACTATGTTTACTTTTGCCCGCTTTGATCCCCATATTGTATGTCGAAATATTCCACGTAAACCCATTATTTTGTTTGATAATTTATCCAATATTGCGTAGATATTGCCGTCGGATGTTGATAATACAACTTTTTCTTCATTTGGTATGAGATGAAAGGAACTGTTTCTGCCTTTAATCAGAATTTGCATATTTGAAGGAAAAGTGTATCTTCGAAGTTCTAATAGACGGTTCGGGATATTGTTGGGAATAACTCGAACAGATCTGAGTTCTTCAGATGTAAATCCAAGTAATTCAGAGAAATGTATCCTCGGAGTAGGAGACCTAGACCTGGCACAATGTGATGACTCGGCAGGTGGAGGAGACCCGCTAGCAGAATAAGGCCTGGCAGGAGAAAGAGTTTTTTCAGGAGATTTCCTATAAGACGAAGAAGAAGGAATAGAAGAAGAAGGTTCATCAAGATATATACCAGGAATAGGCTCACTATTAGGCAAGAAGTCGAACTGTGCACTTAATTCTGCAAAAAGAATAAGAGAATAACGTTTTTCTTGAAATAAACAATCGCACGTTGGTATATCATCAGTTGTAAATTTGATTGTAATTGTCAGCGTTTGAAATAAATTTATAAAGTTTAATTTAGTTTATAAAGTTTAATTTTAACAATTCTTATAACTATTAACATGTAAATATAAAGTAGTGAGTTGGAATAATAAATGATTTAATATTTCCAAACGTTTAACAAATAAGCGTTCTTAGTTGAAGGTAGCCTGATTAGGTTATTATCAGACATTGATTGGGATTTCTTATTCGATAATATAACAATAGATAAGGCAATCGAACAATTTTATGCGTAGGTGTACTTCGCCATTGAACATATTGTGCCCATAAAGATTTGTTAATCATCGACATATCCATGCTGTTTCAGTGGAGAACAAGATTAAAGATAAGCTAATCAGTATTAATACGAATAAAGGGGCGGGATGTGATGGCGCGCCTCACTCCCTTCTGAGATCCTGCTGCTCTATATTTTTACAACCACTGTTTCTCTTGTTGAACAAGTCACTCGCGGCAGATCATTTTTTAATTGAGTAAAAATAGGGTATCGTGATCTCCACTCTATAACACGGGACCCGTAACTCAATGTGATTTCTAAGATCTTGGAAAATATAGCATAGCTTTGTGCTCTTGTGGTTTCAAAAAAAAGCTTATGTGGCTAAAAATCTATCTTAACGATAGGTTTCAGTCAGTTCGCGTAAAAATCAGTTACTCGGAAAACATTGTACTTCTCGCTGGTTTGGAACGAGAAGTTATTGTCCTATATTTTTGAATAAATAAATAAATGAAAAATGACCTTGAAATAACCAGGAAGGTCATCAACGTTATCACCAAGGTCAAAACAAAAGTCACATTCATCACATACAGATTCAGTCTCAGCGATGGAACCTTCAAACGGCCATCAGGTCAGGGTCAAGGTCAAAGTGTAGACAATCTTTAACGCCTGATACTTACATAAGTTTGTCAGCTGTGAAATGCTTTCCAATAATGCTCTCCTTATAGCCACTGAGACATTTTTTGAGTGAAAATGACCGTGTGGGACCTTTTAGGTCATCTGGAACATGTGACATTTGTGAAATATAGTTCACTGGAGAAGATACAGGCCCATTTACTGTAACCTTCCACCTATGTCTGCCACCGTTAAGCGTATACGCTCACGAATGTCCCCCTCTGGAGGGGCCCTCACCTCTACCGCGAGTCGTCAGGATATTTTTATCCAGTAACGTTAATTGGCTGCCTCGGCGTTGTATGGGTTAAGTATCGATACCCCCACTGTAAGCAAATTTTCCAACACACGCATGCTAGATAACGTCGAAATACGTACTGCAATGTGTGGTTTAAAATGATCCCAGTCCCGCCTTTTCAGCGGCTTACTGAGAGATGTGAAAGTAAAGAATGGGGGTAATCTATTAAGTGATAAACGGGTCCCGAATCTGGCAATAGACGAGCCCTGCGATAAACTGGTTCTGCAATAAGCGGGTCTTCACTGTACTATTAATAATAATGTTTTTCGGCACATACGCAGTTGAAAAAATCGCGGTCCGTTAGCATGCGATTGATTAAAATGACTGATTTTTCATTTATTTGAAATAGTACAATTTGCCAACTAAAAATTAATACAATAGAATCAAAAACTGACTCGAATATTTTGCGGCATGTTGAATATTCCAGCATAACGTGGCGGTCATGGACGTATAGTTGGAAATGTCAAGAATGTTAGTACAGTTCTTGACATAAACATAGGTATAATAGTTTTGACATAAGAGTCCAGAGAACTTTTTTTGACAAGATATCTTTAAAGTACAAGTGAGCAAGTTATAAAAGTCTAAATGTTCAAGTTATCATGCTAGAATAGGTAGAAATATCAATCGCCAAAAAGGTTAAACGCGTTTTCGTACATGGCACTGCAACTGGACCCGACTTTTTGGAGAATTTGCCAAATGTAAAGGTAGATTATAAAGGCCAGATTAGTAATATTTCTCAAGTGTCGAATGTATTTTCTCAGTCATGCTCCATTCTTCTGTCAATTGACGGCATTTCAGTGTCACGAAATAAAATATCTAAAATTTGAGGTTAGTGTATCAGATCTGGTACTCTCACTTCAAATTTCGGTCAGTTTATCGTATTTGTGAACACTGGAAGGTCAATAATCGAAAAAATAATGGAATATGACTGATAAAATGCATTCTACACTAGAGAAATATTGCTGTGGTCACATTTATAAATTACTTTTACTTTTCGAATATTTTCTCGAAAAACTTGTCTGTATTCCCATGAAAAATTGATAAAATACTCAATTCAAACTTCCCGCTTTTCGCGCCTTTTTTTAATTGGTGGACTACTCTTGCGGGCGTGACCGTAGAGCCCTTACAGGGACCATGAAATAAAAAGAAAATAAAAAATGAATAGGGGCATGTGACCCCATTAATTTTGTAGCCCAAATTTAAAGATATGTAGATATAGTTCATTCGCTGCATTTTTTATTTGTTAAGCAAATTACGTTATTTACCTTTCATAACAAGAAATTATTTTAGTAGGTTTTATTGCAATGAATTTGGTTGTTATACTCAAAACTATACAATCGACAGTTGACACACCTATCTTTGCGGGGCTTTTTGACTTCCTTATAATGTTTTAACACATAGTGTTTTACAAAATATATTAGGAGAATCAAGTCGGAAAAGAAACACTTGGGTTACCTTTCTTGTAAGTCGACGTAACGCCCGAGATTCACGCGCGGACAAAGCTTTACGTCGTCTGCAATACAAGCTTTTTTAGCTTCAGGTGACGCTTTTACTGGCGAATGAATATAACCAGGAAACTCGGAATCATATTTGTCACACAAGGAAAGTGAAGAAGTATCTAGAGGACGTATTCCACCCAGATTCTCCATTTGAACATAGTTTGTAGAATTTGAATTGACTCCAGAATTGGTCGCCTCGAATGGATATAAGGGTTGAATGGGTTCAGTTACACAGGGAGGGTCATTTGACTGAAACTGAATCGCTGTTGAGTCAATTTGGACCTCTCGGGGGAGGACAGTTGTCACTCATTGGGTCGAAGATTCACGGAATACTGGATCGAAAATAAAGTCACACCCGATACACGGTATAGAGGTGTGACACGAGAATATCGGGGGATTATTGTCACCAGACGGTATGATGCACTAGGGAGGAAAATTTATTTGCGGGCTCTAATTGTAGGATAATGCTTGTAAGTTTGTTGTTAAAGATACTCTGTGGACTCTAAGTCACTTCGGGCTCTCCTTAGCACCTCGAGTGACAGCGCATGTCTTCAATTGTGGATGCGCGAGAGTAGGAGTACGCGGTTCCCGCAGAATCTATAAAGTCACTGATACGGGTGGGTTCTGTGTAACAATTTCCTGACCTGGCATGACTACGCGTTTATTTGTGTGGCTAGGCTGAAAGGGAGAAGTTAATTCCTAAATGTTTGAATTTCTATTCGAAGTATCGGGAGAAGGCTGGTTCAGACATCAATGATAAAAAGGACGCTTCTGTTTCAGGAAAAAATGTAGGTAGTAAACACCTAAAAATTTCTATATAGGATCCTCGTAGAATCCTGTACATGTTCTTGTACATGTAACTAACTATATACGAACCTGCACAGGAAATTTTGATGGATCATATTCAGGAATTTGGCAAACGAAACTGTACACTGTCGGTCGGCCTTGCTGCTTGAGCGACGGAAACAGGATGCAGTTCCGCTTAAAGCTTTCCAGTCGTACAAACTGGAAAAGAAAAACTGAAGAACTGAATATTTTTCAATGAGTCAGTTGCATTTCGCATTCAAGAAGATTCATTTACGACCAAAAGAAATAAATTTTTATAGTTATAATTCGAATTTTCGAAGAAAATTATCATATTAAAAACGTATAGTAAGTTTTATAGAAATGGAAGTTTTTCTCTTTGCTGTTTAACGTATCTCTAACAGGTAAACTGAAGAAAGAAAGTTACTCACTCCACACAGCGTGTTGGCCTGATTCGTTGAAAGAAGATCGAACTGGAGAAGATTGGAGCGAAGGATCTGGGATATGTCGGCGAATGGGCAATTTCTGACGCGGCAAAGCTCTAGGACTCATGCCGTCACTCTGCGGTCTTAATTCTGTAAGAACAAATAGATAAAGGTAAATTTATAATTTATAGTTTTAGGCTTCTGCAGAAAACCACAAGTGGGTGCAGCGAATACGGCTAAACTTTAATTCATAAAAAGATAATAACAAGTATTTTTTTCATCATTTTTTTGAAAATCGAGATATTTACATTAAAAATCTTATTGTGATTTCGAAGCCCGAAAGGCGCGGCTTATTTTTTATCAATTTAAACAAACTGAAGGGCGCTTGAACCTTAAAAACTTTTAATCCACAGCAAGCAGAGAGAGATTAGTCACCAAAAGAAATAAAATTACAACCCAGTTAGAAAACAATGTAACCATATGTGTCTGTCCGTGTACAGAAGATGGAAGAATAAATATTAAAACATGACGTTATATAAAAATATTTCATATGTGGCATCAAAGTCACAAGCCTTAGAAAATAGATATAAGTATACAAACGATTATTATTATAGTCATTTTTAGCAAACTTACCAACAAAATCCAGATAAACCAAAAAAGTAAGAAATAGAATGTAGCTGGCGATCTTCATCTTTTATCTTCGTATTCAGAAGATATCCTGAATTTCAAATGAGAAATTCGGAATATTTGTACTGCTATATATGCCGATCCTTATCATATTACTGAGGCTAATCGCACCGTGAAAATTTTTGCCACTGAAGCAGTATCTTTGCGTCAGTAAACATTTCGGTGATTATCATATCATGATATTTGTTTAAAATTTCATGATTGCGCGTAAGCTTGTTTTGTGTATCATAAAATTTCCAATTTAAGAACTTTTAACGAAAAAGTTAAATTTGACCCAAAAAAACAGGTGCGGATCCAGATTAGTGACATGGATGGGGCACAATAAAAAAATGTTATTTACATAGAGAGACATGATTATTTAAAGTAATGAATTTATAACCCGTTTTATACAAGAAATCATGTTTTTCGTGCTAAGTGTGTGATACAGTTTTTTATCAGTACTGAAATACGCAACATCTTTCCGAGACATTAAAATAAACAAATTTGAACTCTTAGACCTAAAAAAATGTTTAGACATTAAATACTGAACTACGAAATTAAGGCACTTAAGAAATTAGAAATCTTCTAAATTTAAAGTATTTAAAATGGAAATTTATTCAGAAGATCAAAAACTGTTTTTTCTTTTTTCAAGCGTTATAAATTTCAATTAAATATTTCAGAAAATTATTACTAATTTGATCGGGTCTTCTTCAGGATTCGATAAAAATAATCTATAAGTAAAAAAGGAAGGAATTTTCAAGTCTCATATTTAATGTCAATATTGAAACACGAAATCTACAATGTTGGAGTGTTGTGAAAAACCTGCATTCAAATTACCAACCCTGCATTCTCTTTTACCATTCATAAATTCTCCTTTCTAATCTCCTGCCACTTTCACCAATGTAGAGTTTATGACAATCAGTGCATTAAATTAAATAATTTACATTCGACAAATTTATTATGTAATGAAAATGGTAGGAAGACTTTCAGATCTGTCTTAATGTAATTTTTTACCAATTCTTTTCATTGTTTTCTACAATGAAACTATTATATATGTCATGAATAATTTTTTAAATGACATCCTCCATTAATGGCAAGGGAGAGTTGTTCAATAGTAAGGTGGATTTTATTTAATATAAACTTTTTTTTCTGTATTTTTTGTCACTTAAGTTAATGCATCTATCTTCTACTGTCAGACTGATATAGTTTTTTGTACCAGTTTGTCATTAGGTTTCAATTATTTATTTCTTGTGTTTCTGAATATAAAAAAATGTAATGTGCTGTTTTTGTTTATACAGAGTGTGAAATGAATGGAATCATCGATACTTTTAAAGAAAACTAAACGTTCTGTAATCTTATTAGTGGGTATATAAAGAATCTATTTGAAAGACAATTTTCAATTTTTTGTTTAAAAAGCCTTGTTTCTTTTATCTATATCTCTATGGCTAAAAAATGGACAAATTATCAAATTTGGCCGTCCGCGAAGAACGGCACCTATTGCAAGAAAAATCTTATTTAATTTTCTCACGGCAATCGATAGTTTCTAAGTTACTCTTTCATTTGCAATAATCAGATATTTTTAAGTTTATTACTTTTCTTGTTATTGATCTGCAAACATATGCATAATAAGCCTACGCGGAAACTAGACCAGAGACCTGCGATAAGCAGTCCCACCACTCAACACTACTGGGTATAGTTGAAGCGCTCCGTTGTGGTCGGAGCTCACAGATAAGGCGCCTAAAGATTGAGTGCTGAGTGGAGGGGGTGCTTTTCCTAGATGCATGCACACGACTCAAATGCAGGATTTCGGACTTCCTGTCCTGAAAAATTCTTGTTTGACGCATTGCGTCCCTTTCTTCGCGGACGGTCAGATATTTGCGAAAAATAACGCTCAGAAACGGACTAACACTCGCCAACCGATGTACAGTGGTCCAGAAATGGATTTTCGCAGTCAAAATTGTCCAGAGGTCGTACTTTTTACCCGATTTTAAGATTTTTTTCAATACTCAGCACTAAATTCCCGAGAAACGTAAGGGAAGTGATTTTTCTTTTTTTTTTGAATAAATAACTGTGTTAATAAATATGGCGGAAAAAATAGGGAATTTTAAATTACTATTTTTTATTGAAGTGCAAAGAACGAAACTATACTCTACATCGTCGCAAATGCATGCATAAATGCGGAACTTCTCTATTTTTTTTTATTTTCAAGCCATTGTTGTTTTCTTTTTTATTTGCTACTGTACTGTTTTACTAGTCTATTAAAATTTTTTTGAATCGCTGAGTTTAAGAATGGGCTGCTTATTTTTTTTCTGTTTTGTAAGTTTTTTTTTAATTCCGCAGTTTTGAACAAGAGCCACATAGAATAGCATCATCATCGCAAACGATCGATGAGATCCACCCCCATTTTCGCCTTCTGCTGATCTTCACGTCTCAAGTCCCCACGGAAACTTACGAATACCGTTTATCGATAATCCCTCTGACATCCAGAGTAAAATGGCTGAGTCTCCTCATAAACGATAGAACGGATTATTTCTTTTGGTGATCTGAGATCCAAGGCACGTTCCTGATAAAGATGGACCGAGGCAGTTGCCACCAAAATTCTATGGAAGGATAGGTAATCTCGCCTAAAATTATTACCGTTAAAATGTTTCAGATAAGAACAGAAATTGCTTGGCTTTGATGTCGTTTTTTGTGTTTTCTCTTTATTGGGAGCATTGGGAAGCCTACTTCGCATCTTTAATAAGGATTAGGGGCTCCTGATCCTCCAACGCAGCATCGGAATACAGCTGATCCTGACTACGAGGGAACAACTCTTACCTCTCGCCCCCACTCCCAGGAAGCAGCTCGGAATCTCTCCCTCGCTCGACAACGGTTGATAAAAACTAACGAAAGAAAGAGGGGATGATAGGATGGACGAATAGGAAGCGGATCTCTTTGGCTATCTTCCTCTCGGCCATTGTGAATTACGCAAATTAAGTTGTGCGCATCAGCCTTTCCCCCAAATTATGTGACTCCTCCCGTTTGTATAACAGTTAGGTAAGCGCCAAAATCGCTCTCTTGGCGTCTGTAAACTCGTCGTGCGAATACATGTTGCCGTTTCCTGACTCCAGATTCAAGGTAGGATCTGCATTCCTTATAGAAGGTTTAGCCAAGTATTGTCTAAATTATTTTTTTCTTGTTATTGTGGTTTACTGAATTTGCTCCTTGGCTAAATCATCATAAATTTTTGTATTAGGGCTAGAAAAATAACATGTGTCCTCAGAATTTAATAAAACCGCCTGGAGTGCCGAAAATGCCGAAATTTTCCGTGACTTAGTGACCCCGCGATATTTCATTCAGTGCTACGAGGGTAGTTCAATAAGTCCTTAGAATGAAGTATAAAAACAATTTTTTTTGGGTAAATTTTTTTTTATTTTTCAACATAATCTCCTTGGAGCTC
>NC_046658.1:148007562-148019620 GCF_010883055.1 Belonocnema kinseyi
AATTGAAACAACTGCACCTATAGATACTCGTATCCTTGTGGCCTCAGCTAACTCACGCACTTTTAATCTTCTATCCTTCAACACCATATCGTGGATTTTATTAATGATTTCATGAGTACTTGCTTCTACGGGCCTTCCTGAACGTGGTTCGTCACTTATTGATGTACGACCACGCTTAAATTCATTTACCCAGTTATAAACCGTTGCTATGGCAGGGGCAGATGTGCCATGAACTGAGTCCAATTCATTTTTTATCTCATATGGAGTTAAACCCTTTAAATGAAAATGTTTGATTACCGCTCTGAACTCGTTTTTTTTTCCATTTTTTTTAACGAACAATTTTTTTCTTCAATTGGTTATAAAAACACGTAAACTCAGAAGATGTGGACTGTGACTACACCATATATCTAGTCGGGAGTGGTGCTGACTGAAAACAGATGATTTGGAGCGATTCGCGCGCCATCTGTTGGTCATTCTAAGGACTTATTGAACTACCCTCGTATTTGTGAATTAGAGAACCCTACAATTATCATGTTTTCGAAACCCCAATTTATTATTTAACCCGATATTTGTGAATTAGGGCTCCATAAATTTGTAAAAGGGACCCAAAAATTGCAATCTTGCCCATTCCCTTAAGTTTTATTTAATCTCGAAAAATGCCGCAAATTATTTTTTTTTTTAAATCAGTCACTTTAAATTGACTATGTTAGGGATCCAAGAATTTACAATAGGGACCCAATATAATTTTCTGTAACATTATTTGAAATATGCTTGAACCCCAAAAATTATATACCGTAATTTCAATAAAAATATTCTTCATCCCCACAATCTTATATGCCGATATTTATTTTTGACAAGATGTTGATTTCGTCTTTTCTTATACACACATTTGTTTTGAATGCTGCAGGGATCCCCACAACTTTAGATACCGTAATTTCATGAAATATGTCATGAATCCCTTCCAAAGTTTTACATTTCTGTGTTATCCTCTTTAAAATGATTCAAGACATTCTCAAACCCTTTTTTTTAATTTACTTTAGGAACCCCTGAGCTGGTTAAGTTTGTGAAACTTTATTTATATTCTTGAGTACCATTTTTCGCACACATTCTAAAATTCCTTTGGTGTCATGTGAGTATCTTCATTAAAACTCAGTTTTAAGAACCCTTTCAGGAACACCTGAGGAACCCCTTTTGCAGTTAGAGAACTTATATTTTTTTAACCCCTTTAGGAACGTTTTTAACCCTTTTTGAATTTAGAAAACTGTTCTTATTTGTAGTTTCAGAACCGCTTTTGGTATTTATTTTAGAGAACCTGCTTCTAGAACCCCTTGAGTTTTTATATCTAACCCCCTTATCTCTTGGCTAAAAAGAAATGGCGCACCGCATTATTGTTGTATTTTTTTCTTATTGTCAATTTTTGTTCTAAACACATTATTTGCTAGATAGATGTTGTTGGTAATTAATGCTTAAAGTGCCAATGTATTTTAACGATTTTATGGCATTACTCTTTCTTTATTATCATGTTATGTATGCTGATTAACTTTTCTTTAACTTTTGAATAAACCGATGTTAGTTATCCTTGGTCAAATGTGAGTTTTGTGATTACGTACCCACCCCTCTACTATTTTTATTTTGTTTAGGCTGAGCTAGCAGTTTTGTTGATCTTAATTTTGTTTAGAAATATTTTGGTTTATCTTTCCTATGTCGATATCTTTTTATCTTTTGGTAATCTTTTGTGGTCATACCCACTTTTAATATTTTCGTAAATCTAATTTTTTATTATTACCGTATCTTTCAAGTGCTCTTTATATTTTATCTTTGCTTTTGGGATTATCGCGAAGTTTAAGTTAAGGTTAACCCTTTCAGTCAGAGTCGGTGAGGTTTTCCTCTTTTTGTTGTTCAGCCTGAAACGCTTAGCGTTCAGTGAGGTTCTCGTTTTCCCGTTTGAAATATAGATTCCGCATGTTTGTTTTTCTTCTCGCTGACTTCGAATTAATTGGTTTGCCTTTGTCCCAAGCAAGGACTTTCGCCCAAAATTATAGGTTATGTTTATTTTCTGATTGTCAATTTAAAGCTTACTTTAGTAATCATCAGTCATTTAGTTTAATTTAATACGATTAGGGTGCCATTTGCCCCCATACAATACTGTTAAAGTCTGAGAAATACAAAATTGTGACAAATGATACAATTTCATACTTTACTGTCATTCTTCTTATTAATTTGCATAAACAAATTCTTTACATATAAATTTTTAAATATGGATTCAGCTCTGGGTTGAAATTTGACAGCGTTCTTCTTCCTCAGATGATCTTTTTCGAGGTGGTACCATGAATGGATCAGAAGTGGCCCACAAATAATGATCGAGATCCAAATTTGTTTAATTTGTTTAATATCCCTATTTCTTGCTTCCTGAGCTTCTTCTGAGAGTTTTCCGATTACAGTAAACAATTAAAAAGGTAACATTTATAAAAATTTATTATCCCTGATTCTTTACCAAGACTGTATAACGAAGAAAAAAAATTTCGAATATAAAATGTATATTTGGAGAATTTGCTTACATAATTTGTTAATAGCAATTACTGTAAAAAATTTGAAGGTAAAATTTATAACAATTTGACATCCCTCAGAGTTCAACAGCACTGTACTGCAATTAAAAAAATTCGAATCGAAAATTCATATTTACTGCATTTGTTTATGTAATTTGTTAATAACAATTACAGTAGACAATTTAATGTAAAATTTGTAACGATTTTGCTACACTTTGAATATTTTTGGGACCACTTTTTTTTTCAAAAATTCTCTGTGCATTCTCTGCGCACTCAAAAAAGATCTATAAATTTGAAATCAACCACTTTTTGGTAGGATGCGTAGTTTTGACTTTAATTCTGAAAAACATCATTAACAGTACAAAAAATCTACCCGCTGCGTGGACATTTTTACATTCTCATCAGAGAAGGTATTAGATTTGTGTAAAATTTGACCCATCTCCCAGTTTTTGTCCAAAGGCCACGTTTAGAGACCCCCTTAATCCAAAAAATAGGTTTTTACAAATGTGTCTATCTATCTGTCGGTCTGTCTGTATGTATGTATGCCTGTCTGCCCGTGAGTTTCTGAAACTGAAGGTCAAATTTGTTAGCCAGTTATTTCGAATATGAAATTCAAAAAGTGATGAGCGCATTTGGAATATTTTAAGACCACTTTTTTCAAAATTTAAACACACGAAAATGAACGGTTGTAGATGCTTCCACCTTTAGTTTTAAAAAGTCTATGCAGGAAGATCGACCGCGTAGCGCGAGAATTATATATTAGTGAGCGCGATGTAAATACATTATCAAGCGCGAAGCGCGAGATTAATATATCATCGAGCGTGAAACGCGAGAACCAAGAGTCTCTTTCCTTACTTTTGTCGGGAACTAAATGCTTAGTATTACAAAAAAAAACTTAAAATCGGGAAGATATTAACCGATTTCAAAAAAAATATTTTTTTTTTACTTTTTTCGTATGTCAACTCACAAATTTGTTTTGCTCATCTCAAACGATTTAACTAATTGGATCATTTTCACTCCGCCTTAATATACAAGTGCATGTCGAATAATGAAAAGATTAAGATATTACGAACCGTTAAGCGAAAGTTATTCAGACATATATTAAATTACTTTCATTTTTTTTTTAGTAGGCAATTTTTTACATAATTAAATACAGCGAACAGGCAATTTGTTTTTAAGTATGTTTTAAATAAAAAGCATATAGCATAAATTACAATCGCATTCAAGAAACAATTATGAATAATAACATTGTAATATAGCGCCTTAAAATTTATATTTTTACTTACTTTTAAATGTTTCTGTTACGACATTATGCACATAAGCAGGTACACAATGTCAAACCAAGTTTGCCATGCCGAGAAAGTACGCGTTTTGAACGTTTTTGGCCGGCTTAGTGGAGAGTTTTCTTAGTACGACTCGGAAACGCACTTCCTACTCCGGCTTGCGATTTTCGCTAACGCATTGTTATTTTGGCATTCAACACTAACACAGTATAATTGCCATATTTTATCCAAAAATGCATCGTCTTCAATGCCCAAATCACACGAAAAAGTGGCACGGCCACTGCGAGGCCATTCCTCAACATGAGCAGGCTGTCAGCAGGTCGGATGGATAGTGAGCCAGCTGCCCACCAAACAGCACCCATTCAAGAGCAGGGTCCCACCTTTGCTCTGAATTCAGAATTGGATCTCGGATGATTCTGAACTTGGCTCAATAAATTAAATTAAAGAGCGACATGGGTCAGGTGTCTCAAGGAAGGCAAAGAAGGCCAAGACACAAAACATTAAAGACAGTAGCACAATGACTGCTTCCTTGAACTTGAGAAACAGCACTCCCTTGTACTACCCTTTCGTAGCCTAACCAGTAAAGATTAAATTCAATATAACGTTACACAATAACCGGCACGTCGAAATTTGTTTTGTGCCAATTAATGTAATGCATTTTATCTTTACTCGTGAGGCTATCCGACCTAGAGACTTGCATGTCAATTAATTTTGATTCCTACCATTTGCGTTGTCACTATTTTCGTTATTACGTAGAGCTACTGAGCATAATAGTTTTACAGATTATAATTTTTCGGTAATTTTTCAGTTTTTATATTATTAACAATTTTACTATTAAACTTTTCGCTGGAGAGTGGAAGGATGAGGAGGGTTGACTCATAAATTAAAGAACGATACAAATTCTAAATAATAAAGGAATTTCCAAAAGTTAAAGATAATCCTTAAGATTTTAGGTTAATTATTATAAATTTAATAAAAACTTAAATAAATTTGACGAACAAATTTTCGAGAACTAAACAGGAAAGTTTACCTGTCAGTAGCACTTACTACAGTTATGTATGTTATTATTGTTGTTCCCACGAGAAGCTAAGGAAAGGGGTTTGTCTATCCTTGTAGATCCCCACATGCAAATCTAAGACTGTTTACTCTAAGTGGTCGCCCGGTTTTCAACAGCCAACGCATTTTACTAGTATTATTCGAATTTTACGATTATTTTTGCGGCTAACGTCATATGCAATCTATACAAAATGAAGTCAAATTTATTGATAAAATAATAAATTTACCTTTATTTTTAGGGTGCCAACAATTTATCTGGGTTTCTAAACAAAAATTTTTATTTGAATTTTTGTAATTATTTTGAAGAAATATTTTCCATATATTCTGACATATTTAAGCTTAAAAACGTTATTTGTATCATTAATACAATTATTCTTTTTAGCTATAAGTAAATACTGTTTTTATTTCCTTTCTGAACGACTCATTTTGTCGAAATTTGAGAAAGATATCGTTTGAAATTTTATCTCCATTTTTCTAATTCAAAGTTTAAATTTAATAACATATATACTTATTTTTTAAATTTAATCTCGTTTAATATTCCTAGAAAAAAAATAGTATACTAAGGAAGACAGATCCAAAGCCGTTACTGCTGTCATAGATAGTGGCGCGTCGAAAAAAAGCGGCAGCAACTCTTGAAATTCCGAGGTCCAATACTTAATTTCGATTGAGCGGAAAATTCTTAAAAGCTGCTTTTGGACCAGATACAGTGCTTACAGCTGAGGAAAAGACAAGTTGGTTTACTGATTTCTAGAATATCACCTTATAGTATTACCATTTAGAAAAAAATAATTGCAACCTAGCGCACAGAATTTTATGCAAAATTCGTTAAGCTACAATAAAGTTCGTTCGGTTAGTTTTGGGAAAAACTTACTTCCAATTTTGATACCTGGTTGAAGTCTAAAACCTCAACTAAAAAAATATAAAAGCTAAAAAATAAGAGTTACAAAAAAAAATTTTAAACTAATAAATATAAATGTACGCTAGTCTATCATATTCAATACTCTAAGTTAAAGAAAACCCCAATAAATTTGTGTATTTTTAAAATTAAACCATTATTTGCAATTTAAAGTAAAAAAATAAATATTTACCAATAACAAATTAGTGTTTTACACACGATACACTTTAAACCACTTTTTAATTATTGAGGTTAACGGACATTCCGCGATTTTTTCGGCTGTCAATCCTTGAACCGCTCCGCTCTCCATGTTTATTTTGACCCGTTTTGACCCAAAACCATCAGGAATATATATTCCACGAATAGCAGTAGTTTAATGTGGTGATTTATGCAATATTGCAACGGCGTCGCCGGTAGACGTTGACAATACAAGTAGTGCTTCATTTGGTACTTGGCAGAGGCGATTTTTGTCTATCAATCGCGTCATTAGCAGGCGACAACTCGGAATGTGAATTAAATTCTGCAACAAAAAAGAGGATTATATGTTTGTTTTAATTACACAATCATTTGCTGGCATAGAATCAGTTGTAAATTACACATATGTAAAGATTTCAGAAAAAAATTATTCATCGTAATCGGATTGAATTCAAAGATAACGAACCTGATGTTGCATTTTTTTAGTTTATAATAGCGGATTCAATATGGTGGACATTCATTACTGAAAAAGTCCGAACATTGATAAGGTTGATGATACGAATGTTTTTAAAGATCGTTGCATTGAAATTAGGTTGTGGATTCTGAACACTAAAAACGGTGGATCCAATAATGCCGACCAAAGTGATCAAAAATGTACTTGTAATTGAACCTGATGTTATATATTAAAAACTCCATATGGCATACATGAATTATTGACCTGATTTAAGCTGAATGTAAACAATAAAAACCAATTTTGAAAAAATGAAAATAGATTTCGATTCAGCGACTAGAAAAATGAAATAGTTCGATTTTCAGTCGAGAATTAACTTCGAAACAAAGAAAAGAATTTGCTGCCAAAATTTGATGAAATATTCAACAAAATACATAAATTTTTAACTCACTGCGTGGTCTTGGTACAGGTTGATGACCCTGGTTGATATTTTGTGCAGGAGCCAGAGGCATAGATGTATTGTGCACAAAATCCCCGTCACGTGTATCTTCTGCAGAACCCAGAAGATTTAGTAGGCTTGATAATTCGTTTGCAGTCAAAATCTCATTCTTTTCAGGAGAAGATGGAATCCAGTCGTTTTATCGCCTGCTTGTTGATTCTGCAAGAAGACTGCTGATATATATGACACTCATCATATCTAATCCAAACGATCGAGATCTTGATCGACCATCTACATTTGCCCAGTCTTTAAAAACGTATTATTACATTTTTCGAGATTTTTTGTATTTTGCTTCCTCAATCATACCTCATCTTTCTATTAATTGTCTTTCCCTCTCCCTTTTTTCCAATTCTTCATATTTTACTCCAGTCCCGTCTTCTATTTCTTTATCATTAAAGAACTCCGTGCTTTCTTCTTCCCATCTTGTTAATTCGACCGCCCTCCCTCTCCGCTCTTTTATCTCCATCAAACACAATATATTTCCTTTCTCTTCATCCCCATATCTCTATTTCATAACTTAATACCGGCTATATCTGTTTCATTACCCCTGCTGATTCTTTTATCCTTTCTCTCATATGACCTGTATGACCTCCAGTCGTTTGCAAGATATCTCTCAAATATTTATACTCTTTTACTTCTTCTAACTTTATTCCCTTCCATCCCCCTTTCCATTATGTCTTCCTTCCACCACTTTTTCTAAACATAATTATCTTTGTCTTTTCTACATTTACGTTCAGCTTTTCCCCATCTAAGTATTTATCTTATCTGTAATTAATCCCGCCTTGGTCTAATGAGTCAAACGCCGTCTTCAAGTTCACGAACATTTCTATAATTGCGCCTTTTTCTTTTCTCCACTTTCTCAATTTCTTTCTGACCTCCTTTTTTTCTCTTTTTACAGTTCTCCTTTCACCCACTTATATTCCTCCTTTACTAACTTCATTTTTGTTTTTGCACTCTAATCCTATTTTTATTTCCCCTATCATTTTTTCCATTTCGTCCACATTTCCCTCTCCCATTTTTATCTTTCGGATTTTTTCTCTAAACTGTTGTTCTCCTTCATTGACCAATCCCCTTTTCCTATATTTTTTACATTTTATTCACTTTTATTCATATTGCTATTGCTTTTTTGTCCCCCTAATGTCAATATTAAGGTAAAGTGATCCGAGTAAATATATTCACCTACCTCTAGTTTCTTAACCTTCCTTCTTACCTCATCATCTACTATCACATAATCAATTACCGTTCCCCTTTTACCTCCTTCTATCATCTCCTTCTATATTTCCGTTTAAGATATACCATCCCAACTCCAACAATCTCTTCAACAACTCCCCCGCCCCTATTTATTACCGTATCTTTAGGTTTTTCTTCTTCTCTTTTCTCCCCATTCCCTTCCTCCTCTGTCTCCTGTCCTCGCATTGAAATCCCCATCTATTATTAGCCTAACTTCTTCTTTATTTCCTTCAATCATTTCTTTTATCTCCTATGCTTTCTCCTACATATCACCGTTCACATAAACCCCAGTGCCTTCCACTTCTCTCCTTCCATCATTACCTCTTTTACTATTAATCCTTCTTTTTGATCTTTCCTGTCTTTCTTATCTTTCCCTGTTATACATTCATCCCTTACTCCCATCATTATTCCTGACATTGCTCTGCCCTTTTTATTCTTGCTCTTTGCACTTTGCACTTGCCATTTGTAACCTCTTGGGAACGTTCCCCTTACTCTTTCTCATCCTTTTTTATCTAGCCACGTCTCCATCATTATGACTACATCCAATTGTGTCAAATTTCTCATAAACTCCCTATCATTTGTCTCCAATCCTGCTATATTCCAGTAGCAAATCTTCCATTCTTCCCTACTTTCGTTTCTCATCTTATTTTCCTTCTTACTATTTCTTATTTTCCTATCTTCCGTTTCTTCCTCTCCTAGTTTCCCTGCAGCACATTTTTTACTATCTGGTTTCCTTCTTCATTACAATCCCACCATACTCCGTCTATCTGTATTCTCCCATACTTAAACCATGTTCTCTTTCCCTTTTTTCTTACCTTTTTCGCTATTTTCCTTAATTTATACTGCATCTTCCTTTCTACGCATATCAAATCATCCTCTATTCTTTCTGGGCTTCCATATAATATCCTCTTCTTTGTCATCACCTCTTTCTTATGTTCCCATTTCTTTAGATTCAACAGTACCATTATTTTCCCTCTTCGCTCTTCCCTTCCTACATTTCGCATTTCCTCTATCTCTGCCTTAGCATCCATCCTTTTTAGTACTTCGCCCACCCCTTTCTTCAGTTCCTTCCCCTCCAATCTTATACCCTTTATCACTATGTTTAATTTTATTTCTTCCCTCTCTTTCCTTTCTATTCTTTGTTATATTTTCATCAGCCTTTCCATCTACTTATTCCCACTCTCGCCCTTACCACAATCCCGGTTTGAGCTTTCAAGTTTCTTCATCCTACCTTGCATATCCTCTAACTTTTTATTATTATCTTTTTCCTGCTTCTCTAGTATTTGTTTTAATGACTGAATCCTCTCTTCTAACTTCTCCCTGATTTCTCCCCATTTTTTTATTTCATTCTTAACATCAGCCATTGCCCGCCTAATTTCCTTCTTTAATTCCTCTCCTCTTTTCTCCTACTTTTCTTCATAAATTACCATTAACTCTATCATTACTTCGCGAATTTCCTTTAATCTTCCCTCTTCCATCTGAACTTCACTTTTATCTCCGCTTCCGTCAGCCCCCTTACTACTATCACTCTTCCCTACCAAACTCTGGTTTTCCGGCGGCAATCTAAACATTTTTTGATATTTCACGCTCGCTCCAATATCTTCCTTCTCCAAACAACCTAACCTTAACTTTCAAATAAATTTGTCTCAATCCTTCAAAATATCTGCCTCCCCTCTTCAATCTCACAAAGGGTCATATCATTAAATATTGGGTATAATTTGCATAATAAAAGTTTAATTATATTAAAATAACCCTATTTCAATTACGTAATTCTTTTACCGATTTTGATATTTTCCAGAGGTTATCTGCAATCAATTTTAAATTTATATGTAAATGTGTTTCAATTTTTTCTTAAGTTAGTAGTAAGACTTATTAAAAAATAAAATTTTCAGAGATAAAAGTAAAAATGAAGAAAAGAAAAGCGTACAAGAAAAATTATTTCAATGTCCCATACACGTGGAAAATTCCATACACTGGTATGAGAAAACTTCTAGTCATGTATAAAACTTTGTTGCACAGCTGATTGAAGTGCGCATGTGCTGTAATCATGTTGACTGGAGAAGAAGGAGAAAAACATTACAATCATGGCGTCAAGCGTCTGATTCGTGATAGCTTTAGTAAAAACTTGTAAACATTTTTGGAGTTGCAGCAGTGCAACAGTTAAATATTGCAATTGCAATGAGATTTAGTTGCAATTAGGGATTTTTCACAAAAAGAAAAAGGATACAACATTATAGTTATTGATTGTTATTGATATTGGTGCAGGGTTTGTAAGGCTTAATAAATGCACTCTCAAAATATATTAAAATTGTTTTAAATTTTATTTGATGCACTTTTTACACATAAAAACGTCCGTCAATGTCAACTCCTCAAAAAGTAGGCAGGTCTCCTCTGTTGTATAAATCTCGAGAATCGGCGGTCCAAAACAAAATAAAATAAACAGTTTTAGGTTGAGTATGACTCCAGCAACTGCGTGAACTAGAGTTTCTGATATAAATGCAAAAATAAATAAAATGACGGCTGAAAAAAAAAATTTTAAAAGTGCTTTTACTTTCATATTTTTTTGCAACAATAATATAGTCAAAATTAATTTTTTTCATTAATCCTAGTTCAGCCGGTTACTGGAGTCATCCTAAATCTAAAACTGTTTAATTTTTTTGTTTACGACCGCTCATTCCAGAGATTTTTACAACAGCTCGGACCTACTTAATTTTTGTGAAGTTGACTTTGAGTGATGTTTTCATATATAAAAAGTGCATCAAATAAATTAAAATTTAAAAAAAAATGTATTTCAAGGGTGTGTTTATTTAGCCTGACAAACCGTTTATCGATACCCTTATAAATAATCTCAGAAAAAAATTAGAAAAACAGTTTTTTTTTCTTGCGTTTCAAAGTAGAATACTGACCCAAGATTCAGTGAACTTATACATTTTTCAATGTAATATAGCCTAAGTATAGTTCTACATTATTTTAATAAAACATTTTGGGATTATGAAACAAATAAAATACTATTGAAAAAAATACAATGTATTGGACAATTGGCATTTTTCCCAAACCCAAGTATGGGAAAAATTCTCAACCTGTATGGGAAAAGTTCCATATCCTTACAACTATTTCTCGATACCGATGTTTTGAAAAATTTCAAAACTTGTATGGGTTAATACTTCCGCCACTAAAGTCGCTGAATCGTAATTAATTATAAACTGTAATTACTGTGTGAAATGAACTGCGCATTTGAGAGTATAACATATTGACACGTGCAGAGATGAGACCCAACACAGTTGAGTACTTATGAAATAGCTTAGTTCAGAATTCTTACTTGCGTATAACTTGACAAAAATATAATAAAATATGGATATATTATATTCGTATATTTACCGACAGAATTATATATAATGGTCCAGGATAAGACTAAAGTGCAGAAAGTTCACATATTTTATGATGCAATGACAAACTGATGGATATATTGAGAATAAATTTGATTAGATATCTAATAAGTGAATAACCTACTGCTTCATTAGCTTTTACACTTTAAACTATAGCTGTCATATCTTACATTAATTGCGTCAAATTTGTCCTTCTGAGGTATTTACATTTGATAAAAGTCAGCTTCACGAAAAAAACTTGGCTTAACACTACATTAGGACTGACGTCAGTATTTATATAATCTTTCACGTCTTAGGTGAAACTGATGATTTATGTCAGGCAAAAGTATGTCATAGGAATTCCTTCTATCTGCAAGTATTCCTGATATTTCAAATTTTTTTAAGAAATTCAAAGTATGTCCATGCATTTTCAGTTGTTTAAAAAAAATATTTGATTAGATTCTAATTGATTTCACGAGATTTAAAAGATTTAAGTGGCTTTAAAGTATTGTAACGGATTTCAAAATGTGTCAAATGA